>NC_057798.1:698308735-698394323 GCF_018294505.1 Triticum aestivum | reverse complement strand
GCGAAGGAATCGCTCCATCGGGTTCAGTTAACAGCCATCGATCGATCGCTCAGGTTTAGTAACGCGTAGCCTGCAGTGCAATCACTCGGGTTCAGTTAGAGCCAACGCCTCGCACGTGTACGAGAGAAACGCACATCGCTCGGCCCCCGACCTCCCACCATAACCGGCAACTCCCCGAAATTTTCCTCCCCCTCGCTTTTACCATGGTTTTTTCCAGCTGCGTCTCCGGCCCGCCCAGGACAAAAGCCCATTTTCTGTCATGATTTTTTGTCATAGAAGTAGGAGCCCACCACATCTATGATGATACCAGGTATTGTCACAATTATCGTCATAGAAGTGTCATATGTATGACAGAAAAAATATTCGTCCGGCCCAAAATGTCATGGGTGTGTCTTTTTCTGTAGTGCCTCCGTCCCCCGAGGCCGTTGGGGCTTCACCAACGGTCTCGTCCACCGCATCGTAGCGCTCCGCTGCCACTCAAGATCTGCATCCGTGCGCGGCCAGCCAACGCAAGTGCATCACCTTCAACATCTCTGAAGTGACCCACACTCTAGCTAGGCGAGCATGCCCAAACGCCAGCGCGAACTAGGTATCCACACATCACTCCCTTGTGCACTGTCCCGACGATGTTTGGATATCCTTTCACTGCTCTCTTAGCTTACATGCCTATGCAACTCTGACTTTAACTCTTATTTCTTCTGGAGATATCATCTGAAACAAGCAAATCAATTTTTAGCGAAGCATGACGGCTCTACGGGATCTGGTACACATCCTGCACACCCGTATAACCTAGTAAGTATCTGTCCTCCGGTACAACAGCAAGGTCGATTCCTCTTATTTGATCAACCATTCGCCGTGTCAAAAATGCATAGGGGGATGCAAGGAGCACAAGGCCTGCACATCCAAGCAAGTGGTAACATGGACTTGTACATGGAACATCCCAAGCGCAAGCAGAGCTGTAGTGAGTCTGTATAACGAGCTAGCATAAGTCCCTACATTTCATTTAATTCGTACGGGCATTCGTGTACGATTTCCATGAAGTGGCGGATCCATGAATTCTAGTTACCAGGGGCGAACATTTAACTTAAAAAATACGAAGGCACTTGCACTCCGGGAATCAACATAACTTGAGAAATGTGAAGCTACATGCACTTTGAAACCAGCTAATGACCCAAAGTAGTTCAGATTATAAACACTAAATGATGCAAGCACCAAAAAACACAAAATGCAACATGGTGTACAAGGACTACAAACATGGTATGTACCTGCTTGAATTATTCGTTCTCTGGCTGAAAATATCAAAGTGTAATTGCACCTATAACCAGTGCGCAAACTGCATATGTCGTCATGATATGGGGACTTTCTGGTAGATGGCCTTGACGTTTCCTCAAGCCATGAAAATGCACTATAATTTGCTTCAAATCTCTATGTCTCTCACAACATAGCAGATCATCATTAGACACTAAATCCTTCAATGGAAGCTTACAAAATGCTTGCATTAGATCCCTCATTAGACACTATATGTTCATCACCAGGAGCATGTAAAATGTTTGCATCAAATCCTTCATTAGCAGTCTGTTCATTAGACACTTCAGGCTCAAGAACAACATGAGCTTGTATGTTTGCACCGGAAACTTGATTAGATACATCAGATTCAGTCAGTCCAGTATTGATTGGGGGGTTATAAAATAAGTAGAAATTGGTTTCATTTTCTCATAGATTCCCTACATACAAGCAGTTTTACAACACTGTCATGTTTAACTATTGGCCAGAAATTGAAGAGTTGAATTAGATATAATTAGGGAGGTGATGTACCTGCTTGTTGCGCATGCTACTCTTGCAAGCTGCGACTGTCCGTTTGCGCAAGCTCGATGCCATGCATGTGCTGCCACTGCTGCCTCCCATGCAGGCTACACCCATGGTTGGATCTTCATCTTCTTGTCCTTTCGTTCGCTTGAAGCCCGGCGACCGCCCTCCAACGAGGGCGCGAGGAAGTGCTGTGTCGGTCTGTCCAGCGGTGGCTAGGTTAGGAGCAAACCAGACAGGAGGCTGGAGGGAATGAATTGGGATTTTTTTTCTACTGTCAATCGATATGGGACATGCTCGTTTGGGCCGCGAGCCTGCTATAGGGCATGCCTTGCACTAATGTTATTGGCCCATCCAAATTGAAACATTTTTCTTCATTTTTTTACATTGCCTGCTCGTGCGTTGGGATGAACAAAACTAGCCTGGGCCAACCTGGATGACTCAAACTAGGTGCACACTTTCCAGCCACCCGAGGTGGTTGCCCATACCAGCCCCTATGGTGGCGTCGCCCCTTTTTGCGTGTATGATTGGGGTAGTGAAAAAATATTCCAGTGGCGATTTTGATTTACCCACAGAATGGTTGAATTGCTTGTTTCTATGAACTGAGTTCGCCAATAATGTGAAGGATGCCAGTCTTTTCATCCTATTGTAGATTGCGTAGATCTCGATATGCCAAAAGTAATAGCATGAAATATACAGTAAAAGCCAGTGTGATGTGTGTGGCTACAACTAGTCTGACTACATCCTCATATAATATATCAAGGACGCACCATCTTACCAGATTAACCATTCGACTTACCAATGCAGTGTGGGAAGAAAGAAGTATTGGGACTGTATATCCAAGCAATTGATGCCATGGACTCCTTCGTACAACCTTATAAGAGAAAAAGAAGTTGCAGTGTGCTTGTACAAAGAACTAGCGTAAGTTCAGTTACCTGCTTCTTGGAATTTTAGTTAGCCACTTATTGCAAAATTGTTTAATTATGTTGCTTGGCTTAATTTAGTTTTCTACTGATTGCATAATGCCACAACCTATTAATCCTATTATAGACCGCGCCTATCTATGTGTTTGATACTTACTATTAAGAATTACCATTTGCCTGAACTTAAATAGCTACTTGTTTGTTTAACTACTTTGCTGCTGCAACAACGGGTTACAATGATGTTAATAACTACTTTTTAGCATCCAATTGAAACTCTTTAATTCTTTGTTTGTTTAACTGCTTTGCTGTTATAACTCCCAGTTGAGATGTTTTGCTAACTTCAACTTTTCTGAATCCAATCGGAACTTTAATGGCAAAACAGGTTAGCCCAAGATCAAAGAGTGAGGTCCCCATGGACATTGTATCATCCCACAGCAGTGGCACCGTCCCAATCGTGCATTATGAATTGCCAACTGCTGAAACTCTAGAGGCTAAACTAGTGGTAGAAAGAGATTCTTCTTCTGCACTTAGAGATGAAGTTGACATGTTGAGGAAGCAACAAGCACAATCACAAGCAGTACTCAAGACAACCATTAAATATTTGGTGGATTTCAAAACAAAGCAAGCTAAGACTGACCACATTGTTAAGGTCCTGAAGGAAAAAAGGAAATTAAATTCCCAATTGGTAAATCATAGGTGAAATGTTCTTTCCATCCTTGAATAACCTTTTTGTTGTTTGTTCATGTAATCAATCAAACCATTTGTGTTAGAGATCATGTAATAATTGTTTTTTTTTGTTTTTTGGTTTGTAATTTTATTTGAGCACAAGTCTGTATTAATTGATAAGACTTAGAGACATTTCATTTTAATTGTTGTGCCAGACCTACAAATATGCCAATCGAGCTGAATGTCCATTCAACAGTAATAGTAGTATAGATGGACCATAAGTGGCACGCATTAGAAAGGGCCAAGATGCTATAGTAGCTTGGCTAAAAAAAGGATGTTGTTGTAGTAAAAAAGTATAGCGGTCTGGCTTATGTATGTTAGTTGATATTATTGATCCATATACTCTATATGTGTTTATATGTCTGTTAGTTTTGTACATTCTTGGTTGATTCACTCGGTATTTGAATCTTGATACATCGCTTGTGTACATATCTAAATGGGAGTACACATTATGATGCGTGTGACATTTGAGTTGGACATGAAGTGTTCCAAATATTCAAATTCACCTTAAACTGGATTCTAGCTTCTGAATTTGAGTGTTGGCATTTGTAAACCATATTCATATATGACAGTGGAATACATCTTTGTCGTCCTTTTGAAGATATATAAAAACACATAGAATGATTTATAAAGATTCGTATAGGAATACAAAATGGATTCGAATTTAGTTGCCAGGATAAACGTGGATGCTTATTGTCCCAAAACTCGAAAGAATCGGCAAAATGTCCACTCCCACATCGGCTGCCCGAAGCCAAGTGTTTGGGTGATGGGAATTACTATCTACCCATTACACGGACAATCCATCAGCCCAATTTCCACTGCTCTAAATAGGGTTAGGTTAGTAACTTCAATTAGACATGGCACAACCGCCTCCGAGCCCATTCCGACACAGTGGGCGCCAAACATGGGCGGGAAAACACGTTCGATTCAAGCTTGTCCGGAAGACCTCTGTTTCTCCCTCCATTTCCCCATTCATACACGATGAGCGGTAAAACAAACTTGACTCGGCCGAAATCGATGTAGGCAAATATTTTCAATAGGGGCAGGTTTGTAACTTCACTCAGACGTGACACAACCGCCCTACTTGTCAGCTCCGTTCATACACTGTGGGCACCAACCATGGGCCCCAACCACCCTCTCCTTGCCCGAAAACACTCTGGGAAAATATTGGCGAGATGTGAGATTACCGTCCTATCCCCAACCGATGAGACGTCCAAATTTTAAACGGGGGCTAAGTTTGTAACTTTCTCATATTTCAGACAGACGCGTCCCAAAAACATGGTTCCTCGTACCTCTCCCTCCATTTTCCCATTCATACACCATCCGCGCTAGAACACCATCCCCACACCAGCCTCCGTCCGCCACCCCATCCATCGCCCCCGTCCTCCATCCCATCCATCGCTGCCGTCCTCCGCCACATTCATCGCCACCGTCCTCCACCATGCCGGAGTGCCTGCCAAGACCGCGTCGTCCACTACTAGAGATGGACGTTTCTCATCCACGGTGACGGACCAAGAGCCTTGCATCGCGTCCTCTCGCTTCATCGGTGTCATCGTCCTCTTTGCCGGGGCCGCTCACACGACCTTCTCTTCCACCGCAACGGGACGTATCCCCCAATGCACCAGTCTACCGTCACAGATCTGCTTCAACGCCACCGACAGCCATCGCACCCCCAATGCCTACACGGCACCGCAAGAGAGGTGGTACTTCATATCTCCTCAACTTTTTGATCTCAGCCAGAAAATAGATCTTAACTTGGTTACTCTACTTTCTTTTCATCTCTTAGAATTTAGTTCTTAGCTCGAAGCAAACAATGGATGCTAATTATCATTTCTCCGGTTTGTAGCTTCAAATCTGCCATGGCACAGTCATAATACGGTTTAATTGATCATGCTTAGGGTTTAATTGATCATGTTGGTTCTGTGGTGGTTTCTTTAATAGAAATCAGAGGGGAAACCCTCTTTTGCTAAAAAAATATGCTTAGAATTTCCACCTTTTATGATCACTATACGATCAGAATACGGGCTTCGTGTCATAATAGCACTGCTCCACCCATCAAGCTAAACAAGCTTAGTTGTTCAAATATGAATATGATATTATTAAAATAGAGTCATCTAATTGGTCAGCTAAATGTTCCTAAATTAGTTTCAAAAATGCATGTTCATCGCCTGGGTGTGTATCTCTACAGGGTGCCCACGGTGGGCCGGCCCACCCTGGGATTTTGGGTCGTCCCAGGCCCCTATTCCCTTTTGTTCTGTTGCGCACTTCTGATCTCTACTCGCCCCCAGCCGCCTGCCTCGCCGGTGACTTGCCGTCCCCGGACGGCATGACTCTATGAGGAGATGCCGGACTAACAGGAGGTCAGGAGCCGCTCGCCCAACAACGTCATCGCTGCCCGGGTGCGCCGCCATGCCTACCTTCCCAGTCCGTTCAGGGCTCAGGCGTGCAACACCCACTAAGCCAACCTGATTTATCCTGAGATATGTCCTCAACACTCAGCAGCCACTCCTCATCACCCATTTTCTAATTGATTCATTACTCATTAGGCAGGACTGTCATTAGGGTTTGTTGTGTGCTCAGTGCTACCTACACTTAATGGTTGAGATGTATTTCGGTAATCTTTAGTACCTGTAATGTTCATAGGGTTTTCAAAATTCTGGCACTCGGAACAGACAATAGTCATTTTGGATTGTTGGTCGCAGTGACATTGACCCATATTACTACTGCAAGCTAGGTTTGTTGACAATTTTACTTGTCTTTCTTACTTATTTGATATAACATCCAATTATTCACGTCGATTAGTTGCAAACAATAAGTGCTAGACAAAATTCTTGATTCAGATTTTGGATGGTCTCTTACTTCAGTTACAATTCTGCATACTTGTCCTAGTAAGCTCACAGGTAAATGATTGATTCACTACATCTATGCTTGCCTTGTCATATTTGTTGTCAATATTCTTTTAGGGTGGACCACCCTATTTCTAAATGCTGGAACCGTAGACATTAGTGAATAGTATTTCTCTATGTGATCTCTTCCATCATGTGTGGGCAACGAACACTGCATTGTATGGAAAGAAAGTGTCATTTCCAGCTTCTACATAGGCTTCGATCTTTTACATGGAATACAATCTGCCTACTTGCTTTGTGTCGCACTACCAACACTCCACCCTTGAAGCTAAACATTATGCCACTCATAATTCCTTAATTTATCTGTTCGAATACGAATTTCATATGATTCTAATGTTCCTACTTCAGTTTTGAAATGTGTGTCTGCCAGTTATAGAGACATAAGGGGTTTGTATTTCTGTGTGTGGTCTGGTCAGCACAGTTGGGGGTGAACTTTGCATATGCAATGGTTTATAGGGAGACACTCTTCAAGTTGAATCCGTGATGCATTCCATAGATAAACTGACTACTTTTTATGTTTTCATGAATCTCAGATTTTGAACAACATCATAATGATTATGAGCTTGCGCGCATGAAAAGAATAAAGCATAACAATGCCATGGCTGTCAAACTTGGCATTAAGGGACTGAAATCAAGTCTAGATGCAATGCAATGCAAACGCTCTCCACCTACAGATTCATGCTCAGAATATGATCCTAACAGTGATTCTGAGCTAGAGGGAGACCTAAGTCAACGTAGCTCCCTAGTGGAGGAGTCAGAGGAAGATGTCCTATCTTATTCACCCATCAAGGTGCTTGCTCTAACTTTTCAAGGTTATATTGGTTGCACATATCTTGCAAGTGATGCTTTGCATTGGTTCTACTTTGTTGAACTGCCATTAGCTTAGTTTACACATCGTGTGTGTGAATACGCCCTGTCTATCCATTTTCAGTACATATTCCATCTGTCATCATACCATATTTCTCCATTCAAATGTTGTTCTTGTGTATCAGATGTTCAAAAGGAAGAGGGTGATTGCTGATCGTGGAGGAGCACAAGCAAAGTATTTGGAAAAGGTAGTGGCACCTGATAAATCAAATAGCCCATTAGGTGTAGTTGCAATATCACCTGACCCACAAAACACCCCAACTTTGGCAGACTCTAGCCCTACTACACTTATCATTTCTGATGCCCCAACTTAGCAGACCCCAACTGCACCAAACAATATGATTATGCCAGTTGACGTAGCACCAGCTCTACGACGCAAAAACCGCATTGCAACAAAGGGTACACAAAATCCAGTTGCCAAATCCCTTTTCGAACCAGAGAGCGCCCTAATTGTAGCAAATAAGACCCCTGTTCCATTTCTTCCCAGTTTAGAAGATGAAGCTTATATTGTTGTCAGGAACTTTGTGCGCATCTTTCCTTCATGGAAAGATTATACCGCAGACACAAAACACTTTCCAGTCTTCCTCCGCAACTTACGCGTAAGTAATTACTAATGTTATTCATGGTCATTACTGCATATGTTTCTGCTGACAGAAGACACAAGATTTCATTCTTTTAAATAGGAGAGGAGCAAACTGGATTGTGAACACGAGCAAGGGTTGGTTGCACTTTTCAAGCACTCTTTGATGAAGTATTGTTCCTACCTGAGGCAAGCGCACTTCAATGGCAGGACTCTAAATGAAATTTCTGTAAAGTCTCCGGTGCTACATTTATCCGAGGGTGACTGGAATAATCTTGTTACACATTGGTCTCGGCTGCAGCGTAAGGTACTGTCTATGATATCACATCACAATTTGAACTACATTTCTGCATTTGCCTTAACGTCTCACTTGTACGAAAATGGTTAGCAGAAGAACATTCATTCTCAAGGGACCAAAGAATCTCGCAACTATACTGCACACTGCATTGCTCTTGTGAGTACCTCTTGCCCTGTATGACCATACTTACTTTCATAGTTGTTTGATTATGTAGCATCACTGCACATGTTAGCCTCGTTATCGTCCATTGGTGGACATTATAACATCCGTATGGACTCTTACATAAATTTAGAATCAACCCAATGCTTTTGAAGAGGTTTAGCTCTGTAGTCCTCTTGTAAGGACAGAACGTTGTCTATCACTATACTTACATTAACAGCTATTCCCTCCGTCCCATAATATAAGAACGTTTTGTACAGTACACCAGTGTTCAAAACACTCTTGTATTATGGGAAAAGGGATTGGTTCATTGTTTAGCATTCTGCATCTTATATCCCTCGCCCACCATTTACTAAAAACATCAGGTCTATATTTAATATTACCAACAAGTAGAATACACAGACAGTGCTAGTGCAAAGTGTAGCCCATTGCTCTTGTCAGTACATTTTGTCCTGTAACGCTTGTACTTCCAGGGATTGGTAGTTGATTATGTAGTATCAATCTGCATCTTATCTTCATTATCCTCTATCCCTTCCAGTATTATCATATCTATAATTACTCTCTACAAAATGTAGAGTACAGGAAATTCTTATGAAGAAGATTATGTGTTGAAATTCTTGAGTTATCCTTCCCTTCACATGGAGAAGGGCATTATAAAGCCGGTGTTAACTATTACTGTAAGTCAGTCCTTCTAAAGCTTTTATCCTCAACTGCTGTTTAATTTGCACATACTCCCTATCATTTATTGCTGTTTAGTTTGCTGTTTCTACCAATATGCATGTTCGCAAGAACCGTAAGTTCTAAGTTTTACTTGTAAAACCAAATTCCTTATTCATACCATGCACATTACTGAATACTCCCTATATGTACGCTTGTTTTTGAGGATCTATAATCCAGTGTGTGGTGAAGCAGCCCACATTTGCACCTTGTCATCTCCTGTTTTATCTTACTGATGTGGCTGATGATATGAACAACATGCCTTGCACATTAACCAAAATATATACAATGATTTTCTTTGCCCGTCATCTATGCTTGTTATGTTGACATGGTAATCTAGTAGTGTGGTCAAGCTCCCCGCATTATAAACAATGCCAAATTATGCTATTGATATTTTGAACTTACTCTTTATTTTCTAATTTGAAATTGGATGGAATTGATAGCACAATTATCTGTTGGGGAACGTAGTAATTTCAAAAAAATTCCTTAGCACACGCAAGATCATGGTGATGCATAGCAACGAGCGGGAAGAGTGAGTACACGTACCCTCGTAGACCAAAGCAGAAGCGTTAGCACAATGCGGCTGATGTAGTCGTATGTCTTCACAATCCGACCAATCCATGTACCGAACACACGGAACCTCCGAGTTCAGCACACGTTCAGCTCGATGACGTCCCACGAACTCCGATCCAGTAGAGCTTCATGGGAGAGTTTCGTCAACACGACGGCTTGATGATGGTGATGATGTTGCTACCGACGCAGGGCTTCGCCTAAGCACCGCTATGATATGATCGAGGTGGAATATGGTGGAGGGGGGCACCGCACACGGCTGGGAGAGATCAACAAATCAACTTGTGTGTCATGGGGTGCCCCTAACCTCAGTATATAAAGGAGGAGAGGAGGGGCCGACCCTCTCTATGGCATGCCCTAGGTAGTCCTACTCCCACCGGGAGTAGGATTGCCCCCTTCCATGTAGTAGGGTTAGGAGTCAAGGTAAGGGAAGAGAGAAGAGAAGGAAGGAGGGGGCGCCGCTATTGGTGTCAAAACCGGCGGCTCTCGGGTAGGGGGTCCCGATCTGTGCGTCAAAGGCTAATGGTAACAGGAGGCAAGGGACATGATGTTTTACCCAGGTTCGGGCCCTCTCGATGGAGGTAAAACCCTACTTCCTGCTTGATTGATCTTGATGATATGAGTATTTCAAGAGTTGATCTACCACGAGATCGTAGAGGCTAAACCCTAGAAGCTAGCCTATGATGATTATGATTGTTCTTGTCCTATGGACTAAACCCTCCGGTTTATATAGACACCGGAGGAGGGTAGGGTTACACAGAGTCGGTTACAAAGAAGGAGATCTAATATCCGAATGGCCAAGCATGTCTTCCATGCAAAGGAGAGTCCCATCCGGACATGGGACAAAGTCTTGAGTCTTGTATCTTCGCAGTCCCACAGTCCAGCCAAAGTATATAGTCCGGCTGTCCAGATAACCCATAATCCAGGACTCCCTGAGTAGCACCTGAACCAGGCTTCAATGACGATGAGTCTGGCGCGCAGTTTGTCTTCGGCATTGCAAGGCGGGTTCCATCTCCGAATACTCCAAAGTAAGCCTCGAACACTTAAATCGTGTCCAGATTGGTAAGACGATTTTCACATGCCATCGTAGAGAGAACAATTATTCCACAAATATAATCTACCGACAACTTTAGATAATGTGCCATCACACCATCGTCGAATCATTATTCTAACCGTTTTCCCCCAACCAGCCACCGCACATATTGCGAGGCGGCTTCCTCGGCACGTCTTGTCGAAGCAGAGATCAAGTCCCCTTATCACGGGATTCTCATCAATACCGGTATGAGTAACCCCACCATGCCATCAATCGTGGCGCTTGGGAAATAAGCGATTTTCAACGGGCAGGTGGGGAGGCGCACCGTTTTCGTTGCCTCTATAAAGGGATAAGGACTCCCCTTTTTTACCCACGCCTTCTTCCTCCTTTGCTTATCCATTCTCGCACCCTCAAGCTCCAGCGCCCTAGTTCACGCCTTCTCCGCATGGCCAAACATGTCCTGAGCAGGGGGCAAGTGGGTGGCCTCCACCGTCAAGGAGGAGAACATTGCGAAGCTCCTGGCAGCCGGATACTTGGCCGTAGACATTGCGCACCGGCTCCCGGATGCAGGGCAGATCATTCCGACTCCGGGACCCCACGAGAGGGTCGTGTTCCTTGCCCATTTCGTCCGCGGACTGGGATTTCCACTTCATCCCTTTGTCCGCGGGCTCATGTTTTACTATGGGCTGGACTTCCATGATCTAGCCGAAATTTTGTCCTCAATATCTCGGTGTTTATCGTCGTGTGCGAGGCCTTCCTCCGTATGAATGCCCAATGTTACCTGGCTTGACGGCTCCTTCGCGGAGACCGTGAAAGGGTGGCAATCGGGGTGGTTCTACATCACCGAGCCGCGCGACGCCAACTGGGCGGCGGCCCCCAAATTCCGATCCAGAATTCCCATGCGGCTCACTTCCTGGGAAAAGAAGGGCCTGGCCTGGGGCGAACCTGCGAAGCTGACAGGACTTCAGAACCACATTAAAAATATGATGGACAAGAAGATCAAACTTGTCAACGTGATCCAGGTTATGCTCTTCCGCTGAATCCTTCCGTGCCAAAGATGGGCATTCAATTTGTGGGAGTTTGATCCGGCCGAACACCAGACACTTCAAGAGCTTTACGGCACGATGCACAAGGACGCATGGAAGGTGCTATTCAAGGCCTCCGAAATACCTCCACCCACATCCGAGGACCGCGGACTCCATGTCATGCGGCTCCCCCATCTGGTGAGTTTTCTGACCAGATATACGCTTCCCAGCATACTCATGGGAGGATTTTAAGTCATCGTGTGTATTTAATCAGGATTACATGGTGACGGCGGAGCGGATCGACTGTCCGGCTCCACTGCCGGAAGATCCAGCAACCGCTCTCATGACGGAGATGCTAGTCCCGGCGCCTTAGAAGGTGCCGGAAAAGAGGGCCAAAAATAAGGCCACGAGGACCAGGAAGGGTCTCCAGCGTGAGGTAACACCGGACACCTCGTCCGAAGACGATGAGCCACACTCCTCCCACGAAGGGGAGGAGGAGAAGAAAAGGGCCGCCCCAACCAGGAGGCCGAAGGGTCTAAGAGGGCGGCCCTGGGGACCAGGAAGGGTCCCCGGTGCAAGGCCGTCATAGAATCGTCGTCCGAGGACGACGAGGCAGATTCCTCCCGCGGAGGTGGGGGGAAACACGAAGGGATTCCGCCTCCCCATGTTGGGGACGAGAAGGAAAGGAAAGCTACCCTGCAGGGGCAGGCTAGGACGCCAAAGAAGGGAAAGGCGTCCCTTCCGGATCACTCCGCATGACCGCTTACAGCGAGGAGGAGTGGCTGCCCAGGGGCAAACCCCTAGGGAGATCGTAAGTATCCGCACTCTGTAATACTTTAGTGCGACTTAGCTTCATAGTTTGTTATAACGCTGAACACGTATATGCAGTCCGGCTAGGGCTCATCCCGAGGTATCCTCTTCGGATGGGTCTCTGAGCGATTCGGCGATGAATTCGCTCCCGGCGGCCACCTCCCCTTGGCCCGCGGATGACACGGAGGTGTGGGCCCAAAGGGTACCAGAGCAGGGGGGCGGCTCTGGAGACGCCCCAAGGCAAAATTACAGATGTCGGGCACATGGGGAGTAAGATCCCCACAGATTATGCTGATGAGAGCCGCAGCAAGTTGGGCTCCCGGCCGGACACTGCACCGGAACCTCCAAAGGTTCTGGATTCAGGTAGGCAGCCCCTCGCTAAGGAGGGCGAACCGGCCGTGCCGATGACTTCCGTTACGCCAGAGGCGTCAGATAGTCTGCTGGAAGTGCTTCGCGACGCTTCCATGGATGAAGACCACCGTACTCTTATGAGTGCGCTGATTCAGAAGGTTCAGTTCGCGAAAAGCGGCTTGACCGAAGCCTGCACCAGCCTCCTAACAGGCTCTGAGGTAAGTAATCAAAAGTGTGAGAAATTATCACCCAATAGACCGTAGCCCCTGATACTCTGTTTGGTGTTCGGAAAGAAAAGCCAAACGGAGGGTCAACTCTAAACCGCAGGAGTCTAATAGTATGTGTCTATGTGAATAAGCAGGCAGTGCTGCTTGCCGCTGCTGCCCACACAGCAGAGGTCACCGGACTCAAACGAGGCCTGAAGCAGGCCGAAGAGGAGCTCAGCCTCACGAAGAGGCAGCTCGAAGAGAACAAAGGTGAGTGATACCCTGTTCACATATCATATAGAGGAGAAAAAATTGGTGACGCTAAAAATGCGTCATGATTTTGTAATAGGGGCCACGGCTGAAGTGGCGGCCCTAAAGAAAGCGCTATCCGAGGCCGAAGACAAGGCGGCCAAGGAGCGCACTGAGCGTGAAAAGCAAGATGCTAGGGTGGGCGAGGTACAGCAAGAGCTCGAGGAGCTCGGCAAGAAGTTCGAGTCCTTAGAGCGTGACTTCAAGACGAAAGAGTCTGAGCTTGTGAAGGCCCTTTTGAGCACAAAAGATGCGAAGGCCGAAGCCCAAAAGGCCCAGCAGGAAATCCAAGAGGCCAAGAAGATAGCGGCGGGTAAGGCATTTATTATGCAAAGCAAGCATGTGGAGGAGACATTTCTTTTACTTACCCGAATTCGGAGCTCTCCAGGGGCATTCGTAGATCTGCCACATAGCATATCGGATGCCACAGAGTTCTACCGTGCCGAAGAGGGGAGCTCAACGGAGAAGCTGTTCTGGTCCCAGTATGCTGGAGCTGAACACCCAATGCCTCTGAGTGACCAACTGAAGCAATTGGTTGAACTCCACAGGGAGGTCCAAGTGGCCATGAAGGATTTCATAGTTCGGATGTGGCCTGGTGATCCCCTGCCCGCCAGTTATTTCGGCCTTATAAAGCGGATGGTAAATGCCTGTCTGCGGCTTGAAGTTATCAAGCGATCCCTTTGCATTGAGGGTGCCCGCCGGGCCTTTGCCCGTGCGAAGATGCATTGGGCCAAGCTGGATGTAGAGAAGCTGGTGAAGGATGGACCATGGGAGGGCAATGCGCATCGCTACCCCGAGAAATATTATGATGGCGTTATGAAAGGCGCTCGCCTCGTGGCCGATGAATGTACCAAGGACACAATCTTTGAGTGAATGTACTCATGTCATCTTTGTAATATTAAAACGAATTTGTTTGCGCTATATGGCGCTTTTTTGATTTAAAATATTACCTTCTCTGCGGCTGTTTATAAAATTATGAAAGTAGGCCAGTCGTCGGCTTCCGCCCCACGTAACTAGTACCGGAGTGTTCGTGGAAAACCCAGACACTCTTTATCCAAATTTTGGTCCTTGAAGGAGGTGTTTGGTGCAGCAAACAAGGCAATTGGGCTATGCGGCTTTATAACTCTCACTTAGCCATGGAAGTCTACAATTTTAAATTTCGGCGAAGCCCCTAGAATTTGGAAAGCCGAATTGGGGCGCTATACACGCCTAAATCGGACAAGGCCGATTCCTCGCCTGAAGCGGAAAAAATCTTAAGGCCTCGTTTGGTAGGAGAGGGTCGAGGGGGTTTCGAAGGCAATTTCCTCGCGTGGCCCAGAAACCCCGCAGAACCGCGAGGGACCATTTGGTACGCGGGTATTCGACGGCCCAACCCCCTCCGACCCCCTCCTACACCCTCCTTTCCACGCGGTACAGAACCCTCGAGGGGGGCCTCGTGGATTTGGGAGGAACGACAACCACGCCGCCGCTCGATTCCTCCACAACACGCCGTCGAACTACGCCGGCGTACCTCCTTCGCCATACTGGCCTTCTCCTCGGTGGTAAGCCCTCGCCTTGCCTCCCCTCCTTTCCCCTCGTCGTCTAGGGTTCTTCAATCCGCCCGGCCATGGTTGCCGCCTCATCTTCCCCGGCGAGCTCGCCAAGCGCGACGTCTCCGAGGGCACCAAAGCCATCACCAAGTTCACCTCCTCTTAGATTGTGTCCCCTGAATCTAGTAGTAGGTTACTGTTGGTTTAGTGATTCACTGTCAACTCTGAATCTTGAGGTGAACTGCAAGTAGTGGTAATGCTTGATGTGGTTATCTGCAAGTAGTAGTGGTAATGCTTGATGTGAACTGCCGAATTGGTGCCAATGCTTTGTTGGTTCGTTGGATGCATCAACTTGGTGTGGGAGGAGGACGACGAGCCTGTGAAATCCGACTGATACGAGATACGAGTGGAGTGGAGTTCAACATGTATCTTTATTTATCAAGAGATGTTTTGCCCATCTATGATGGTTTTGTGATTTAGGAACAGATGTATATTTGATGCATGAGTCATGGGTCAATTAGGGTCTGATACTTGTGTTACCCACATTTTTTTTACAGAATAAGTAGGAAAATCATGGTTCAAAATACTACAGTATATATGTGTGCACCCATAGAAAACATGGTAAGCATGGCAACACAGTATCCCTTTTTCGGGTTTGGTTAAACAATGTTAGATGTCGTCTCATCACACCAAGACCAAGAACACTTGCACTGACCTAGATTATTCCTGTTCACCCATAGAAAAGTATGGCCCTTCTTGAACAGCTCATGCCAAGCATGGCAAAGTAGAAAATTATGTCTTCAGAAATCACCAAGACCGAGAACACCACTGCAGGAGACTGTGGCAAGCATGCACCTATCATGCTTTGAGTGATTTTTGATGCCCTGCAGATGACATTTTTAACTGCCACTAAACCAGTTGTTGGGCCATAAATGCTAGTATTAGTAGTTGTTCATTAACCTAATCAAGTAATCATACACCCAAAAATGATGCAACGTTCTTTAAGCAGCAGCTCCAAACAATCCTTTTGTTTTTGCTTACCAGCACTGAAAGAAGGAAGACAGAAGAACAGTTCACTGTCAGAGAGAGATGCATCATGCCACTTCGCTCCATACCGGCATTTAGTCATAGTGCTTGCCTTTTGGGAGGAGGGAAGGGCAAGCTAGTCTTGAGGCTGTCTCACCTGATGTACTGACAATGTACATTGTTGAGCCAATTGTCTGTTTTGTCAGATAGTTAACTTGATGCACAATAATTGCTTCTTATGGATGTGTGATATTTTCACATCACTGCATGTGTATTCCTTCTGCCCTTTGGTATGGATAGTACAGTTATCCCCCTGATTTCTGTATGTCTTAGCAGCATATGTGCATATACACAATTTTTCTTGTGTTAGGAAATTCATCCAGCTCCATGTGAAGATACAGTTTTCAGTCGAAAACTATTTTAATGCTCCCTCCGTCCCACAAGACAAGACGTTTTTGCAAGCTAAATATGCTTGCAAAAGCGTCTTATATGTGGGACGGAGGGGGTAATTTTTAACAAGATAGGAGCTACGTGTAAGCCTTATTAATATCTCCACCCATCAGTGTGACACAACTCAGAAATTGTGTTCTGCAGTTTAATAAATGTGTTTTGAAAAACATCATTTGCTTGAAGTGGTAGCTAGCAGTTATATTTCCTTGACTCAATAGTAATACAACATTACGCTCCCCTTGTTTATAGAAGGTGTTAATACCTTTGCTGTGTTGCAGATTCTTGAGGTTCCAAGTCCGTCGGAGGAAGGCTCGTCCATCGTCAAGAGGAACTCGCTGTCAATTCATCTGTAGGACAACATCATTTTCACCCTTGCTTGGTCTGTAAAAATATAATTGATTGTGAGCTATGAGAGATTATGTTGCTGTGATGTGATTGATATTTCTGTGATGAGATACTGATTCCAAGTCAAGAATGTGAAGAACTGCTGTCACATTTTTATTAGGTGTCATTCACAATTTTATAGCAAGTTTGTCTACCATTTAACCTGTAAAGATTGGATTTTTAACTGTTTTATACCATTTTAACTCAATAAGGCAATCCCTGCCTACCAAACAGTGTTTTATATGGAGGGGATTGTGGCGGGAGAGGGATTTCAGGTTTCAAGGGGATGTGAGGGGATTGGGTGGAAGAGGGGGATTCACCAAATCCCCTGAAATCCCCTCCTCCTCAAACCTCTCAAATCCAGTCCTATCAAACAAGGCCTTAAGGATTTAAGACCTCTCGAACAGCGACCCGCTCTTGCCACATCATGACAATCAGTTTTCGGCTTTCTCTACAGAGGTGCTCGTCCAAAAAACCGGGACACAATTGCAGTAGTTCTCCCTGCGCTACCTTAGCCGATATAACGAAACGTAAGGTACCAAAACAAGGGAGCCGGGCAAACCCAACTATTGACCCAAGACATGATTCAGAGCTGATGCATATAATGCTATAAGTTCGGGGTGCCGCACTGTTGAAAGTGTTCGGACTTATCTTGCCATATTATGGGGCACCGTAAAAAGCCCCTGGCAAACTGGACGTACCAAAATGTACGGATTCAATATTAAATAAACATTTTTAGAGAAAATGTGAAGATAGGAATAATAAGCTAACGCTATATATTATTTCCCATTGATAAATAATACATCCAAGCGTATGTGTAGAATTAATGCATTAAGTAGAAGCAAATAGGACTATTTGACATGTCCTATCCAAGGGCAGGCCGCATGCGGGTATGTAAAACAGGTATAACGATTATTGACAAATACCACATGGGTATTCCCTGTGTGCGTAAAGCCTTTTGCCTCCTTGGTTTTTTCTCCTGTGATAAGCCCGATGATCTGGTCTACTGAGGGGGCTTCCCGAAAGTATGGTCCTGAAAGAGAAAGAAGGTTATTTAAAGTATGTGGTGGTCGAACCGCACTATGGACCGTGTCACCGTTGTGCCTCCGCCTATGCCCATGGTATTTTGAGTGCGTAATTGTGTACGCGCGGCACAAATGCTGCCTGAATGGGGCTAGGGCGGAGGCCGGACTGCTAGTCGCGCTCTTGGCGTGCCTGGCAATCCTGTTGCAGGGTACTCCAGACTCTCTTGACGATGTTCGAGGTTGTTGTCGCCGGATTGGTGGTTTGCCAGAGAAGGCTTCTTTGTACTTCTACCGCGAGGGCCGCAGTGTGCTCTTTTGTACAGAGAGAGCGGTCTGTGTTTCCATTGACTGTTATAACCCCGCGAGGTCCTGGCATCTTGAGCTTAAGGTATGCATAGTGTGGTACCGCATTGAATTGAGCTAATGCGGTTCGTCAAAGCAGTGCATGATAGCCACTACAGAAAGGGACAATGTCGAAGATTAACTCCTCGCTTCGGAAGTTATCCGGGGATCCGAAGACCAATTACAGTGTTATGGAGCCCGTACAACGGGCCTCTACTCCTGGAATTACACCTTTGAAGGTGGTTTTGGTGGGCTTGATCCTTGAAGGATCGATGCCCATTTTGCACACTGTGTCCTGATAAAGCAGGTTCAGGCTACTGCCGTCGTCCATAAGGACTCGCGTGAGGTGGAATACGTCAATGAATGTTGTCTAGGACCAATGCGGCTGAATCGCCGTGACGGATGCTGGTAGGGTGATCCCTAATATCAAAAGTGATCGGACAGGCTGACCATGGGTTGAAATTTGGGGCGACTGGCTCCATTGCATAGACGTCCCTTAGTGCTCGCTTTCGTTCCCGTTTGGGAATGTGGGTGGCATAGATCATATTGAACGTTTTCACCTGGGGAGGAAATTTATTCTGTCCCCCCGTGTTCGGACGCCGCGGCTCCTCGTCATCGTCGTTGTGCAACCCCTTGTCCCTTTTCTCGGCATTTATTTTGTCAGCCTGTTTGAACACCCAGCAATCTCTGTTAGTGTGGTTTGCTGGCTTATCAGGGGTGCCATCAATTTGGCACGAGCGATCAAGTATGCGGTCCAGACTGGATGATCCCTGATTGTTTCTTTTGAACAGCTTTTTCCGCTGACCGGATTTTGAGCCACTGAATCCGGCGTTGAATGTCGTGTCTTCGGTGTTGTCGCCATTGTTCTGACGCTTGTGTCTGTTGCGCCGTGGCTTGCCGTTACTATCGCGGACGTCTGAAGTGCCAGAGGATCTAGGCGTGGTGCTACTGCGAGCCAACCAGCTGTCCTCGCCCGCGCAGAAGCGGGTCATGAGTGTCGTGAGGGCCGCCATGGACTTCGGTTTTTCTTGGTCGAGGTGTCGGGCGAGCCACTCATCGCGGATATTATGCTTAAAGGCCGCCAAGGCTTCGGCGTCCGGACAGTCGACAATTTGGTTCTTTTTAGTTAGGAACTGAGTCGAGAATTTCCTGGCTGACTCTCCAGGCTGTTGGGTAATGTGACTCAAGTCGTCAGCATCCGGTGGTTGAACGTAGGTGCCTTGGAAGTTGTTGAGGAAAGCGTCCTCCAGATTTTCCGAACTGCTGATGGAATTTGCCGGCAGGCTATTCAGCCACTATCTGGTCGGTCCTTTGAGTTTAAGGGGAAGATACTTGATGGCATGTAGATCGTTACCGCGGGCCTTGTGAATGTGGAGAAGGAAATCTTCGATCCATACTGCGGGGTCTGTTGTGACATCATATGATTCGATGTTTACGGGTTTAAACCCTTCTAGGAATTCGTGATCCATTACTTCGTCTGTGAAGCAGAGGGGGTGTGCGGCGCCTCTATGTCGGGCTATGTTGCTACGCAGTTCGAGTAAGTCTGGTCGGCTATGTTCGGCCCGGCCGGACTTGCTAATAGTGTATCCGGCATGACGATCGCCGTCACGTGTTGGGGCGCGCCCCCGCGATCCGTAGATCAATCTTGGCTGTCCTGCCTTGTTTTCGAGTATGTCTCGCAGGTCATGCCTATCACCCTGGACCGTAGTATGTTGGCGTGGGGGTGTGGGCTGGTATTCGGGCTGATACGCCGTTTTATCTCGGCCACGAGGTGGCCGGTTAGCCTCGTCCTGTGCTGGTAGTATAGGCTCCTCCTCGAGTTGAGTTAGCAACTTGTGCTTTGGGTAACCTTTGGTGTGGCGCTCGAGTCCATATTCCTCGGCTGCCAGGACTTTAGTCCATCTGTCTATGAGCAGATCTTGATCAGATTGGAGCTATTGCTGCTTCTTTTTCAGGCTCCTCGCAGTGGCCATAAGCCGGCGCTTGAAGTGCTCCTGCTCTACGGGATCCTCAGGCACGCCGAATTCATCGTCGCCGAGGCTCACCTCGTCTTTGGAGGGGGGCATGTAGTTGTCCTCCTCCTGGTATCCGTCCGTTGCCTGTTCGTCTGGGCTGACCTGCCCGTCTTCCTGTTCGGCCTGTTCGAAGGTAGGCTGATCGGGGTTGTATTCATCTTCGGCACCATCAGGATTGTTTTTGTCTCCCGTGCCGGTATTGCTGTGGCGGGGCTTGGCGTGGCGCCGATGACACCCATGCTTTGCTTTCTTCCTTGAGGGGTTATCCTCCATTGCCTCATCGCCATTCGTTTCTTTTGGAGTGTCCACCATATATATATATATATATATATATATATATATATATATATATAGATATATATATATATATATATATATATATATCATACGAGGAGGTGGTTGTCCAGCGCCCCGTGGGCGGTGGTTCCTGTTCTTCTCCTGCATCGTCGTCCACACCGTCGATGTCTTAGGAGTCGAAGTCAAGCACGTCGGTCAAATCATCGACAGTGCCAATGAAGTGGGTGGTGGGTGGGCAACGAATTTTCTCGTCGCCTGCTTCCCACTCGAGCCGGACATAGTTCGGCCAAGAGTCTACTGATAGAGAGAGAGACTTTAATGAGTTCAGCATGTCACCAAAGGGTGAGTGCTGGAAGATATCCGCACCGGAGCCCAACCAGATTCGGTGGGCTCGGGGGCGAGCGGTCCGACACCTACAACCGGACACGAGTCCGGGGGCCCGGTGACACAGGCTTCCTTGGGGGTGGAGTCTGTGTTCGGCTCTACCACCGATGAGTGTGCGGCCTCCGGGGCGGGGTCCATCCACCCATCCTCAGACGATGCGATCTGCCCCAGATTTAGGTCCAGAGCTCCTGCAGGTGCGATATCCCGAATATTGTCCGACAGCAGGTCTAAGCCGTGCTCATTGTGACTGTTCGGCGCTCCTGGTGTAGGCCCGAATCCGTCAAAGATCAAGTCTCTGCGGATATCGGCCGTGTAGTTCAAGTTTCCGGACCTGACCTTATGGCCAGGGCCGTAGCTGTCGATCTGCTACAAATGGCCAAGCGAATTGGCCCGCAGTGCAAAGCCGCTGAACACGAAGATCTGTCTGGGGAGAAAAGTCTCACCCTGGTCCGCGTTGTTGTTGATGATTAAAGGAGCCATCGAGCCTTGCAGCGACGACACAGAGGAACTCTCAATGAAAGCACCAATGTCGGTGTCAAAACCGGCGGATCTCGGGTACGGGGTCCCGATCTGTGCGTCTAAGGCTAATGGTAACAGGAGGCAAGGGACACGATGTTTTACCCAGGTTCGGGCCCTCTCGATGTAGGTAAAACCCTACTTCCTACTTGATTTATCTTGATGATATGAGTATTACAAGAGTTGATCAACCACAAGATCGTAGAGGCTAAACCCTAGAAGCTAGCCTATGATGATTATGATTGCTCTTGTCCTAAGGACTAAACCCTCCGGTTTATATAGACACCGGAGGAGGCTAGGGTTACACAGAGTCGGTTACAAAGAAGGAGATCTAATATCCGAATCGCCAAGCTTGTCTTCCACGCAAAGGAGAGTCCCATTCGGACACGGGACAAAGTCATGGGTCTTGTATCTTCGCAGTCCCACAGTCTCGCCAAAGTATATAGTCCGGCTGTCCGGATACCTCCTAATCCAGGACTCCCTCAGTCGCCCCTCCGCCTAGTACAAATCGGACTAGGCCTTGGGGGGGCGCGTCCTGCATCTCTCTCTCTCTCCCTTAAAGCCCAATAACGTCCATATACTCCCCAGCGAATTTCCATAACTCTCTGGTACTCTGATAAATACCCGAATCACTCGGAACCTTTCCGATGCCCGAATATAGTCGTCCAATATATCAATCTTTATGTCTCGACCATTTCGAGACTCCTCGTCATGTCCCTGATCTCATCCGGGACTCTGAACTACCTTCGGTACATCAAAACACATAACTCATAATATAAATCGTCACCGAACGTTAAGCGTGTGGACCCTATGGGTTCGAGAACTATGTAGACATGACCAAGACATGTCTCCAGTCAATAACCAATAGCGGAACCTGGATGCTCATATTGGCTCCTACATATTCTACGAAGATCTTTATCAGTCAAACCGCATAACAACATACATTGTTCCCTTTGTCATCGGTATATTACTTGCCCGACATTCGATCGTCGGTATCTCAATACCTAGCTCAATCTCATTACCGGCAAGTCTCTCTACTCGTTCTGTAATACATCATCCCGCAACTAACTCAATAGACACATTTCTTGCAAGGCTTATAGTGATGTGCATTACCGAGAGGGCCCAGAGATACCTCTCCCACAATCGGAGTGACAAATCCTAATCTCTAAATACGCCAACTCAACAAGTACCTTCGGAGACACCTTTAGAGCACCTTTATAATCACCCAGTTACGTTGTGACATTTTGTAGCACATAAAGTGTTCCTCTGGTAAACGGGAGTTGCATAATCTCATAGTCATAGGACCATGTATAAGTCATGAAGAAAGCAATAGCAACATACAAAATGATCAAGTGCTAAGCTAACAGAATGGGTCAACTCAATCACATCATTCTCCTAATGATGTGGTCCTGTTAATCAAATGATAACTTATGTCTATGGTTAGGAAACTTAACCATCTTTGATTTAACGAGCTAGTCAAGTAGAGGCATACTAGTGACACTATGTTTGTCTATGTATTCACACATGTACTAAGTTTCTAGTTAATACAATTCTAGCATGAATAATAAACATTTATCATGAAATAAGGAAATAAATAATAACTTTATTATTGCCTCTAGGGAATATTTCCTTCAGTATCCCACTTGCACTAGAGTCAATAATCTAGTTCACATCACCATGTGATTTAACACTAATATTCACATCTGCATGTGATTAACACCCATAGTTCACATCGTCATGTGACCGACATCCATAGGGTTTACTAGAGTCAATAATCTAGTTCACATTGATATGTGATTAACACCCAAAGAGTACTAACGTGTGATCATGTTTTGCTCGTGAGAGAAGTTGAGTCAACGGGTCTGTCACATTCAGAGCCGTATGTATTTTGCAAAAATATTCTATGTCTACAACGCTCTGCACGGAGCTACTCTAGCTAATTGCTCCCACTTTCAATATGTATATAGATTGAGACTTAGAGTCATTTGGATCGGTGTAAAAGCTTGCATCGATGTAACTCTTTACGACGAACTCTTTATCACCTCTTTAACCGAGAAATATTTCCTAAGTCCTTACCAAGGATATTCTTGACCGTTGTCCAGTGATCTACTTCTGGATCAAAAATTGTACTCCCTTGTTGTTAGGGATATATCTACTGAGTGTAAACCGCCCAGGAGGGGCCGGATTATACTCACAAGGAGTCATCTGTATAGAAGCCCATGAAGATGAAGATTATGGCGCTTTACTACAGAAGCTTAGAGGCCTAGAGCCCAATGGCGGATTAGGGCCCATGTATGTAAACCGACTTATGATGGGTAACTTGTATTGTAAGTTAGGGAAAGGAAGAAACCGAGCCGGACTCTTGTATGAGCCTGCCTCGGGATTCTGTAAACCGGTCGGGCGTCAACATGTGTATATAAAGGGTTGACCCGGCGGCGGTTCAGGGACAAGAAACAACAACTCGAGAGATAGGTAAAGCGGATTCGCTCCCTGCTCATCAAGATCAATCAATCCCACAACAACTGGATCATAGGCTTTTACCTTCACCGCAAGGGGCCGAACCAGTATAAACTCCCCGTGTCCTTTGTTCTGGTTTAACCAATTCAAACTAATCTCGTTGCAATGGCTCCACGACTAAGTCCTTTCACTAGGACATTTGATGTGATAATTCCATGACAGTTGGCATCCACCATGGGGCTATTGCACGATGGTTTCGAGTTCTTGAAGGGTAGCTTCGAGGGACTCATAGTATACGCGGTTGGCCAGATGACCAAGAGTCATTGCGGCAAGCTCTACATTGACGACGCGGGCTGGGGACCCGACGCCGTCTCAATTGAGTACGGGTACCGGGTCCCCTTCGGAGGAATTCACGTCTTCATCGGCAAGATCGGCGAACCGGGCCATGAGTCAGATATCTGCACCGACCTTGTCGAGACGGCTCAGCGTGCCATGAAGCGGGCGTTCGTAGGATTCATCCATGGTACCGAATCTGAACTGGTATCTGATGGTGAGACGGCTATCTACTCCGATGGTGGATCATCTACCGGAGAGACTGAGTCATTGTATCAAGTGCAGGACGGTCGGTTCGGGGGTTATTCCGATGGCGACAGCATTCCAGACCTTTTTGAACCGCCAAACCGGGTCACGATCTTCATGGCTGGTATGCAGCCCAACTTACAATCTTCAACTGCAGCAGCTATGGTTTTCGGATCAGCGGCCGGGGCAGGAGGCCCCGCGCGCCGGCCGGCTCAAGTTCTGTCCGGTTTATTGGACGCCTGGACGACATTGCTAGCTAGAGCAGTTACCCAGCGACTCAAGATCACCATAATGCGGAGGTCACAAAGCTGCGGGATCAAATAACTCAGGCCAAGGAGGATTTGGCAGTTGAGGAAACCAGGATGGCTGAGGAACGGGCCGCTTTAGATGCCCAGTCATAGAGGATTCATGCCGAGAATTACCGACTCCTGCTGGATCAGAACGTTTCGAATGACGTATTGAGGAGGAGGCATCAGTCTCGCCTGCCGCTGGATTACAATGCGATGAATCTCTTCAATATGCCAAGACCAGGGACCAGCAATTCGACAATGGTAAACCGGACTGTAGCGCCTAGGACCGGAGCGCCGGATCAGCCATGGGTGATGGACCCGCCTCGACGAATAGATAACCCGCCGCAGTACATGACACCCCACCGGGTCACTTCTCCACCCCTTTGGACAACATGATTGCTGCGGCATCTCACTTGGCAGCTATTCCGATGGAGGGTGAGTCTCCAGCAGTGGTTGAGATGCGGCGGGCCAGGGATCTTCTTTAGACTGCCATGGTGCAGCAGCAGGCTTATTCATACAGCTGAGACATGATTCACTCAACCCCTCGCCCGAGCAAGAGTTACAGCAGGCACATTGATGAACCGGCTGTGTCAAGCAGAGCGCGGAACCGTGACGCCCCTCGAGGGCCTAATCCGGAGTGTGGTGGTGCAAATGCTTAGGACGTGGTGGATAATGGTAGAGCGCGAAGGGAGGCAGAGTTAGCAGCACAGTACACGGATCATCGTCAGCCCACCCCGGTTCAGCCAGCGGCGTCAGTGGAACAAGGACTTTCTTTCAGCTCTTGGGGAGTGCCGTGTCTCACCCCGGCTCTATGCAATGTGTGGTTACCCAAGGATATCAAGGGCCCGTGTAAGGTGCCTAACTACACCACTAATTTACCCCCTGAGTCATGGGTTGAGAGCTACGAGATGGCTATGGAGATGCTGGATGTAGATGAAGCGGCGCGTGCAAAGTACTTCACCATGATGTTGGAAGGAACAGCTCGCACTTGGTTAAAGAGCATGCCCGCTAACTCCATCGGTTCATGGGACGAATTGAAGGCCTGGTTTATGGCAAACTTCAAATATACATGCAAGCAACCCATGTCAATCGTGGATCTGGCTGCTTGTGTCCAAGGGGATAATGAATCAATGACTCATTGGGTGCACCGGGTTTCGGAAATTCTGCATTCATCGAACCGCATCAGGGTTGATTCGGCAAACCTAACATTGGAGGGCAATTGCCGATTTAAGTCGCTGAAGATGAAATTGGGACGGCTCAAACGCCACTGCAATGACATGGGAACACTTATCGCAGCCTTGGTTAGGTATGCCGATTCTGATATTACCAAGGATCCCGATTCTGACGAAGATAAGCCAAAGAAGGGAAAGAAGAACGGCGGTGCAAAGGGACAGCAGCATAACCAGGCGGGACATGGGAACAATGGTAATCGTAAAGCGGACAATTCAGATTTTGTGGCTAACACCAATGTGCAGGGCAATGCGCAGCATCGTAAGGGTAAACCGCCCCAGCGCGGTGGAGGCATGAATCTGGAGCGCCTGTTAAATCAACCCTACCCAAAGCACGGGACGAAGGAGAATCCGTCCACGCACCTCTAGAAGGATTGCTTCATTATGAGGGAGTTCAAAAACTCTGATCAGTACCGGTATGATCAGGGTCCATCTGGCGGTTCAGGTCCTGGATCTCACGGGCCGGGTTATGGCGGAGGGTGTTCAAACTCAGGATTTCAAAATAATCAGGGCAACCAAAACAACCAAGGTGGTCACAACCAGCAGAATAATCAGGGGAATCAGCAGCAATCGGGTTATCAGAGTCACCCAAAGCAGTTGAATAGCGGGCAGTATCATGTTTTCACCACTAGCTTCTGTAAGCGCGATCAGAAGATTCACAAGAGGGCAGTTAATGCTGTTGAACCAGTAGTATCCCGTTATTTGCGTTGGTCCGAGCAGCCCATTGTGTGGAGCAGAGAGGATCATCCGGCCTGGGTTGATAATCCGGGTCATCTAGCTTTAGTGGTGGCACCTCAGGTGCGGGTTTATAAGTTCACCAAGGTACTCATGGATGGAGGGAGCAGCATCAACATCCTGTATTACGAAACCTTCCATCGCATGGGATTGACGGATAAGAATCTTAAACCGTCAAACACTGTTTTTCACGGTGTGGTACCAGGTAAATTGGCATATCCGGTTGGCAAGATAGCTTTGGAGGTTGTGTTTGGTGATGAGCATGATTCCAAGTCAGAAACTTTGACCTTTGAGGTGGTGAAAATTCAGAGCCCATATCACACCCTGTTTGGACGGCCGGCTTATGCAAAGTTCATGGCAAGGCCTTGTTATATTTATTTACAGCTCAAAATGCCGGGTCATAAAGGGACCATCACGGTGCACGGGAGTCGTAAGATCGCTTTGGACTGTGAAGAGGGTGATGCGGCCTATGCTGAGTCGGTTTGCGCAGCAGAAGAGTTGAAGTTCTACAAGGACAATGTTGATCCGGTAGATATGACTCCTCTGAAAAAGCCCACCACAGAACATGACCCGACCCTGAAGTTTAAACCGGCTGACGAGACTAAGTTGGTAGATTTTGTTCCTGGTGATTCATCCAAATAGTTTAGTATTAGCACTACTCTGGATCCGAAATAGGAAAGCACGCTCATCGAGTTCATCCTTGAGAACCGGGACATCTTTGCATGGAAACCTTCTGACATGCCTGCCTGGTGTACCAAGGGAACTCGCTGAGCACAATCTCAATATTGATCCTAAGTTTAAACCGGTCAAGCAGTTTCTCCGCCGCTTCAATGAATAAAGGCACAAGGCTATTGGTGAGGAGGTAGCTTGGCTCTTGGCAGCTGGGTTTATAATTGAGGTTTTTCATCCGGAGTGGCTGGCTAATCCGGTGCTAGTACTTAAAAAGAATGGCACTTGGTGAATGTGTGTGGATTACACGGACTTGAACAAGGCTTGTCCGGTTGATCCTTTTGCTCTCCCTCGTATTGATCAGATCATTGATGCTATGGCGGGTTGTGAACGTTTGAGTTTCTTGGATGCTTATTCTGGTTATCATCAGATTAAGATGGCAGTTAAGGACCAGGAGAAGACAGCCTTCATCACTCCCGTTGGAGCCTTCTGCTATGTGTCTATGCCCTTTGGGCTCAACAGTGCCTAGGCGAATTATCAGCGATGTGTGCAAAATTGTCTTCATACTCAGATTGGGCGCAATGTTCATGCTTATGTGGATGATATTGTAGTAAATCTAGGAAGAAGGAGACACTGATAGATGACCTCAAGGAAACCTTTGACAATCTTCGGGTTTATAAGATGATGCTCAATCCGGACAAATGCGTTTTCGGTGTTCCGATAGGCAAGCTCTTAGGTTTTCTGGTATCTAACAGGGGCATTGAGGCTAATCCGGAAAAGATCAAGGCTATTACGTCTCTGGCTAAACCGGCGTGGATCAATGATGTTCAATGTCTAGCGGGTCATATTGCGTCTCTGAGCCGGTTTATCAGCAGGTTGGGAGAGAAGGCGATCCCTCTGTATCAGATGTTTAAGAAGACACACAATTTTGTCTGGAATGAGGCTGCTAACGTGGCATTTGAGGACTTAAAGAAGCAGTTGGCCGAACCGCCGGTTCTTGCTGCTCCGGTCGATAAGGAGCTGCTGTTATTATACATGGCTGCTAATGCCCAGCTATCAGCGCAGCTATTGTGGTGGAACGCAAGGAGGCTGGGAAGGAATATCTGGTTCAAAGGCCAGTTTATTATACCAGCGAAGTGCTCATTGAGTCAAAGCAAAGATATCCGCATTGGTAGAAGCTGGTGTATGGGGTTTTCATGGCAAGTCGGAAGCTTAAACAGTACTTTCATGGCCATCCCATCACGGTGGTCAGTTCCGCTCCTTTGGGGGATATAATCCAGAACAGGGAGGCAACTGGCCGGGTTGCTAAGTGGGCAATTGAGCTTGGACCACATAGTTTAAAATATATGCCTCGAACAGCTATCAAGTCCCAGGCCCTTGTGGATTTCATCAATGACTGGACAGAGTTGCAGGCACCGGAAGACAAACCATATAGCACATACTGGACTATCCACTTCGATGGGTCCAGGCAATTGGAGGGCTCGGGGGTTGGAGTTGTCCTAACTTCCCCTCGAGGTGATAAAATTCGTTATGTTCTCCGCTTAATGTTTCCTTGTACTAACAATGCAGCTGAGTACGAGGCCTTACTCCATGGTCTTCGAGTGGCTAAGGAAATGAATTTAAGCCGGGTACGATGCTTTGGGGACTCCAATCTGGTGGCTCAGCAAGTTTCAGGTACTTGGGATTCCAAGGATCCACTCATGGCAGCTTATCGACGAGAGGTGGATATTGTCACTGGTCACTTCAAGGGTTATCCAGTTGAGCACATTGATCGGCGCAAAAATGAGGCAATAGATGCTTTAAGCCGGCTGGGATCTCAACGTAAACCGGTGCCACCCAATACCTTTCTGGATGTCTTGCATAACCCGTCAGCTAAGTTGCCTATAGAGGAGGACCTGGTTGTTCCTGATCCGGAGGCACAATTGGTGGCCGCTTTACATGTTATTCCGGATTGGACGGTTCCATATTTGGCGTATATGAACCAGGGTGAGTTGCCAGAAGATGCAGTTTTGGCCAGACAGATAATCCGGCGATCCAAGTCCATGTTTGTTCACAACGGTGAGTTACACCACTGCATTGTCTCGGGTGTGTTCCAGTGTTGTGTTTCTCCTGAAGAAGGCCGTGAGATTCTACGTGAGATCCACGAAGGAGACTGTGGTCACCACGCCGGTTCAAAATCTTTGGTTGCTAAGGCTTTTCGTCATGGCTTCTATTGGATGACGGCTCATGTTGATGCTGAGGACTTGGAGAAGCAGTGCGACGGTTGTCAGAAGTTCTCACGGCGAGCTCATGTTCTAGCTCAGGAGTTAAGGATGCTTCCAATCACTTGGCCGTTTGCTACTTGGGGGCTTGATATGGTAGGGCCTTTTAAGCGATCCAAAGATAATAAGACCCACATGTTGGTGGCAGTTGACAAGTTCACTAAATGGTTTGAAGCGGAGCCAGTAAGCAAGTGTGACACAGCCACGGAGGTTCAATTCATCAAGAAGGTGATCTTCCGCTTTGGTTTCCCACACAGCATCATCACAGATAATGGCACGAACCTCTCCAAAGGCGAAATGGAGGACTTTTGTCAACGGGAGCACATCCAGCTTGATGTGTCGTCTGTGGCTCACCCCCAGTCTAATGGTCAAGCTGAGAGAGCTAATCAGGAAATCTTGAAGGGTATCAAGCCCCGGCTTATGGTTCCTTTGAAGCGAACGCCAGGTTGTTGGGTGGAGGAATTACCATCTGTGTTATGGAGCATAAACACCACCCCAAATCTATCTACGGGTTATACACCTTTCTTCATGGTTTACGGGGCAGAGGCGGTACTCCCAAGTGATATTCGTCATGACTCGCCCCGGGTTGCCAATTATGTTGAAGCGGACAACGAGCAAGCACGTCAAGAAGCACTGGACCTGTTAGATGAAAAATGGGACATGGCGTTGGCTCATTCGGCGGTTTATCAGCAAGACCTGCGGCGTTATCATAGCCGCGGGGTTAAAACAAGAACCTTTCAAGAAGGCGACTTAGTGCTCCGGCTCATCCAGGATCAGACCGATATGCACAAGTTATCCCCACCTTGGGAAGGGCCCTTTGTGGTCAGCAAGAATCTGCACAACGGATCATACTACCTCATCGACATTCGAGAGCACCAAGACTCACGCAAATCGGAGGAGGAGACCCGTCGGCCGTGGAATATCGCTCATCTTCGGCCTTACTACACCTGAGCCATAGGCTCCCATTATGTACATATTTGGACAATGTATATATTATGATCAATATAATAAACCGGCATCCTTGCTACAAGCAGGGCATCTGTCGTTCTTCCAATATTTCTTGGGTACAAGGGGGCTTATGCTTATAAAGCGATGTCCGATTTGTCTCTTAAACCGGCTATCATGCCACAACAAAGCTTGGGAGCTTCACACCCAAGGGGCCAAAGAGAGTGTTGTTGCTAAGGCATAGCTCAAACATAGGCACCCATTGAGCACAACTCACAATGTTACTTGGGGGCTCTTTGTGCACAGCAACAAAGAGTTTGAAAGGACCCTTATAATAGGCTATCGAGCTAGGCTTGGAAGCCAGGTGTATTCACCTAAAACCCCGGGTTAACCTGCCTTCATCAAGTAAGCCACTCCCGCCCAGGTAATCCTGGTATGACACGCCGAACGTTTGACAAGTCAATCTTATACAGACCCTGAACTTGTCAAAGTTAAAACGATGATTGGTTAATTGGACGCCCATCTTAAAAGGCTTTGTCAAATGGTTTAACTCAGCGGCCTGGTAGCCCATGAAAAGCCTCGAATTTGGGCCTGGCAGCCCTTGAAAAGCCTCGACTACAAGTTTTTATTTGATTTTGTTTTTGCAAGGTTTTCTATCCTTTGATAAGGTTTTGAGTTAAACAGGCGTCTATTGACCCGACCTGACTATAAGTCATTGCATCAACCCGGTGTTTCTTAACCTGGTGTAGCTGTCAACTATCAGTTGTTAGCACATAATCAATTATGAACCGATGTTTCTTAGCCCAGTCTGACATTGACTATAAGTCGCCATGATGATCATCCAGTGTTTATCATAACCCAGCATGGCTTCTAAATGCACCAGCACAGCATGGTGAGAGTTATCAACACTCAAGATTTGGGTTATCACCCTCACTACAAAAGTTGGTAACATAACGATGTGATTCAATATCATAGGTATGATGTATTTTATATTTCATTGTTTTACAGCCTTGTTTATAAAAACTCTGGCTCTGTTTTGGGTATCATAAGCCGTCCGGCGGTAAACTGCCAGGACACATTTAAGTTTCTCAAATGCAGAAAGCAGGGTTGCATGAAATTACTAAGGCACATAAGCAAGCATAGCAACAATCATGAAGGATTACAAAGTGTCATGTAGCAGTGCATGATGGGAGAAGATCAAAGTATTTAAATTATCCTATTCTAAGGCGCTTTGATCCCTAAAAGGATAATTGTTTGTTGCACAGAACGCAATCTGCGGAAATAAAGCCGGCTGTCGGATTATGATTCGTCACCAGGTTGACGTGAAGTTGATGGATCATCTCGGGTCGGTTCAACCTCCTCCTCCCCACCCAGTGGCTGGAAGTCAATGGTGGCCCATTCAATCCTGGTTAAAGCTTGGAAGACAGCTTCACTGCTTATAAGATTGGACGGTTCAACGTCAGGGGCATAAGTGTGCTTACGGATTGGCGGGATAAGATTCTGCACTTCATTCACAGCTGCCTCAATCCGTTTGTTGTCCGCATCATAGTTGGACCAGTGGATAGACAAGTCAACTTCTTCCGCCAATCTGCTGGCAAGCGGGCGCATCTCCTTTGTCAAGGCTTTGAAGGCTTCATTGTCAAATTCTGACCCATCTTCTTGTTGGCTAGGATAGCCATTTCCAATATTTACCGGGTCAAGATCAGCTATCCAAGCCTTGGCCCGAGTCAGTGCAGATAAAGCGCCAGCCCTTGCAGCAGATCTCTTCATATCTTCTAGTTGAGTAGGAGTCATAGATAACTTGGCCAACGTATCCTTGATTAAAGTTGGTGGCGGTTTGTTGTATGAGGCTGCGCAGATGACTCGTTGAGCGCCAGTATACAGTTGTTCTATCAAGGTATAGGCAGCTTTCAACTTCTTGCGCATGTCCGAGCCCAGATGTGCAACCCGACTACCTGCAACGGTTTAAGAATTTGTTGTTAAACCGGCAGTTTCAATGATGTTTAAGCAAGGCTCTAAAAAAAGTACTTACCAAAGTCATAGCATTGATTTGCCGCTTTAAGCCAGTCAGCTCTTCTGCCACGGGTTTCAATGCCACTTCAGCATCCTCCGCCCGCTTCAGCAAAGCGGCTTTTTTAGTTTCCCAGCCTGCCCGACCGTTTTTGAAGCCATCCTTCAATTGCTCCATGGATGTTAAAGCGCCCTTCAATTCTTCTTTGGCTTTGGATGTTTCGGCTTGCTGGGACTTGATGTTTTCCTGAAGGTCGGCGATTTGAGAATCTTTGACGGTTAAGTCAGCCTACAAAAGACAGATCATAAATTGGTGAAACTTTTTCAAAGTCCCAAGAACATAACAAGTTTTGCACTTGGCACTTGGGGGCTAATGTGGATTGCTTCTTTTTAACTGATATTTTAAGTCCCAAGGTTCATTACAAGTATTAATCCTGGCACTTGGGGGCTAATGCCTATTTGATCAGATAAATCAGGCGTAAAGGAATTCAACAAGGATAAGCGTTACAACAAGAAGTACCGGTTCATCTTGAAGAGATAAACCGGCCCTTGGGAGCTACACAGTTGAAAATTTTCTTATCAAAAGTCCCGGTTCATCTTGAAGAGATAAACCGGCCCTTGGGGGCAACACTGGAGTTGATATAAAGCACGAGGAAGAAAGATTTATGACATATTTGAACAGGAATTACCTCATAGCGCTCTTTCATCAAGTTGATTAAACCGGCCTCATAATCACGGCTTGTATATAGGCGGTTTAAGTATCCAGAGTGGAGATCTTGAGCATTGAGGTGAGCATAGCTGGATAGATCCGTCTTCCACTTGCCTTTATCCATGGCAAAGAACTCTTCCTTGGCATTGTGCTTTGATAAAGCGACAGGATTTCCTTGAGCAGTGTGACCAAAACCAGTGATCACAACGTCATCCGTGCTGTCAACAGTCTTTGGTGGGGTTGACGGTTTATCAGAAGCTCTGGCCGGACTTGGTGGATCAACAGTTGGGCTTGGTGGATCAGCAAGATGGCTGGTTGGATTACTTTCTGGCGGATCAACAAAAGTGTCCTAACCCTGCGGAACCGGGTCATCCAGAGCAATATCAGCATTCTGATCAACAACTTTTGAGGTCCTTTTCGGTTCAGCAGTCGGATTATCATCAGTTGGAGTAACTAGCTTGGATCTTTGGCTAAGCCTGGCTTTCGCACTAAAAAGAACAAGATACATAGATCAGTGCAGTAAACCGGAGCAAGACATAAAAATAAAGTCTACTATGCTTACCCAGGAACGGTCTTGAGTGGAGGCATCTGTGTGGTTGATGAATCGCCAGAGGATGAATTGGAATTTCCCTGATAATTCGAATCAGATGGATTAAGAGGGTATCAGAAGCAACCCTCCTTGGGATAAGATGTATTAGAAGTACAACAGACCTCTGGACGGTGTTTTCAAACTGGGGTATCCGGTAAACCGGAGGAAGTAACTTGTTGGCCACTATGTCGGGTTATGCGACGAGCTTCATGTTGCTATGTCTTCAACGAAAAGTGTGGATCCAAATGAGCAAGAGGATGTGAATGTTTTACTTTCCGGACTGCGCAACGAAGTTTTTGTACTGGCACATGATCAGAATCGGAGGAAAGGGAAGTTACCTCTACATGGTCAGCGCTGCTGGCTTCTGCATCATCCTGATAATGATCATTGTCAATAAGGTGCACAAAAAATGTACCAAGGGAGTCAAGTTCTACCTCTGGTTCCGAGTCATCAACATCTTCGGGCGGATCAGAGGACTCGGCGGTTTTCTTCTTTGCTGGCCTCTTTGTGACCTTGGTCTTGTTACGAGGTGCTCTCACATGTTTGTCTTGTGGCTTTGCCAATTTGTCTTGAGTTTTTCTCTTCCAGAACGGATCATTGTCCTGCAAGGATAAACAGAAGGCTATAGAAAGTGTTAAAAGGGGGACGGATTAAAGCAGAAAGATAAATTCTTACAACTCGCAGTTTGTTGGAGGCATAAAAGGGACGCAGCCCAGTCTTGCTGCACTCAGATATCGGTTCATCTAACATCTTTTTGACAGCCTCAGTGATCTCGTCATCAGTCAGTTGTATATCAATGTGCCGTTGAGGATCCTTGACATCCACAGAATATTCACACATTAATCCCGTGCGACGGCTTAAGGGCAAGATACTCCATGAAACCCAGCAACGGACAAGGTCAATACCGGTTAAACCGTTTGCCATAAGAGCCCGGAGCTTAGAAATTGGTGGTGCATATTTTGATCATTCTCTGGCAGTAAGTCATTGAGGAAGTGGATGTTCATTGCTGAGCCGGTGAGCACGGTAACCCGGCAGAGGATTTTCATCATCAGGAGTAGTGTTCTGGCAGTAGAACCACGTCTGATTCCAATCCTTGGGGTGGCTGTGATGTTTGGCATGAGGAAAATTGACTTCTTCCTTTTTTTGAATCAACACCCTGCCAAGTTCAGTATTGGGGCCGTCGGTAAATTCAGTACGGCGATTCAAGTGGAAGAAGTCTCTGAAAAGTTCAACAGTCGGTTCTTCTTGTAGATAAACTTCACAGAACACTTGGAAATAGCAAATGTTGGACACAGAGTTCGATCCAATGTCTTGAGGGTGGAGTTTGAAGCTGCCAAGTACATCACGGAATTTCTTTGATCCAGGAGGGCTAAACCCTCGGTCCAGATGCTGCATAAACACAACTACTTCTCCATCTTGAGGTTCACGAGGAATTTCAGTACCCGGGACTCTCCAATGAATGATCTCTTTCTTTGCTAAAGGGTTAGTCACAACATACCCAGTAAGTTGCTCTTCTGTAATTCGGGAGGGAACCCAATTGCAAGAGGAGAACGGTTTGGCCATTTTTATGACAAGCTGTAAAAGAAGTTCAAACGCCGGTTCATGATTCAAGACTGATATATGTAAACCGGCATCAGGACGGGGGAAGGAGTTTATCAGAGCATATGTGCATGTTCAGCTGGATACTGATGTTCAAGTAAAGTTGGCGGTTTAAGTGAGGGCTAATGGTACCTGGCGGATTGTGATTTTCTAAAGGTTAAACCGCCTATAGTGGTATAGAAGAAACAGATCTGAAAAATTTCTAAGTATTGCAGAAACAGGTTTCACAGGCTAAAGCTATAGTTATGGATGTAGCGCAGTTCAGGAAAAGGAAAAATATCAAAGCCCTAAAATGGCGACAGAAGAACAAAAAGGATCCAGATGGGATCTGTTCGCAGCCGAAAGGATGTTATGGTGAGAAAAAATAAGTTAAAGCTTCGACCGCATAGAGGAGATGTCAAGTTTGTCAAACTACAAGGGGACCGTAAGGTCGAAGCAACGAACGTGGACGAGCACTGATGAACATGGATGAACACCGAAACCCTAATGCAGATCTAGGGTTGAAGGAAGGAGGCTTACCGGATTCACAGGAATGGCGGAGAAGTGTCGCGGGTCTCTGGTACGTTCAGGTCGATGCAGCGGCCAAGGGTGATACAATGCTTGAAGGTCGAGGGCGGCGGCGGAGCTTCAGGGTTTGAGCATCGCGAGGAGGAAGAAGAGGCACGGAAGGGGAAAAGAAAAAGACCCCTAGGCCTATTTATAAGGCGAATGGATAAGTAGGCAAGCGCGGGAATCGAGGAGCCCAAAATGGAGAATGGGGCACAGCTGTCGCCTCGGTCTTCGGAGATCAATTAAAGGGAAATCTTTATGAGTTTTTTACGCAGATGATGTCACGGCGGTTTACGGCGTTTTCAAAAGATGACGTCATGGTGGTTTACAAGGTCAACACGAAAATGTTCAAATCAGAATTTCTCTAAGTTGAAGAATGACATGAACAGGTTCAAACCAATCTGGGGCCTAATGTTGGGGATATAACTACTGAGTGTAAACCGCCCAGGAGGGGCTGGATTATACTCACAAGGAGTCATCTGTATAGAAGCCCATGAAGATGAAGATTATGGCGCTTTACTACAGAAGCTTAGAGGCCTAGAGCCCAATGGCGGATTAGGGCCCATGTATGTAAACCGACTTATGATGTGAACTTGTATTGTAAGTTAGGGAAAGGAAGAAACCGAGCCAGACTCTTGTATGAGCCGGCCTCGGGATTCTGTAAACTGGCCGGGCATCAACCTGTGTATATAAAGGGACGACCTAGCGGCGGTTCAGGGACAAGAAACAACAACTCGAGAGATAGGTAAAGCGGATTCGCTCCCTGCTCATCGAGATCAATCAATCCCACAACAACTGGATCGTAGGCTTTTACCTTCACCGCAAGGGGCCGAACTTGTATAAACTCCACGTGTCCTTTGTTCCGGTTTAACCCCTTCAAGCTAATCTCGTAGAGATGGCTCCACGACTAAGTCCTTTCGCTAGGACATCTGACGTGATAATTCCACGACACTTCCAAACTTAGAGAAAGGTATACAATAGGTCTAGTACACAGCATAGCATACTTTATAGAACCTATGACTGAGTTGTAGGGAATGACTTTTCATTCTCTTTCTATTTTTGGCCATGGTCGGGTTTTGAGTCTTACTCAACTCCACACCTTGCAACACAGGTAAGAACTCCTTCTTTGACTGTTCCATTTTGAACTACTTAAAAATCTTATCAAGGTATGTACTCACTGAAAAATCTTATCAAGCGTCTTGATCTATCTCTATAGATCTTGATGCTCAATGTGTAAGCAGCTTCACCGAGGTCTTTCTTTGAAAAACTCTTATTCAAGTATCCTTTTATGCTATCCAGAATTTCTATATCATTTCCAATCAACAATATGTCATCTACATATAGTTTTTAAAATGCTACATAGCTCCCACTCACTTTCTTGTAAATATAGGCTTCTCCAAAAGTCTGTATAAAACCATATGCTTTGATCAACTCATCAAAGCGTATATTCCAACTCTGAGATGCTTGCACCAGTCCATAGATAGATCATTGGAGCTTGCACACTTTGTTAGCACCTTTAGGATTGACAAAACCTTCTGGTTGCATCATATACAACTCTTCTTTAATAAATCCATTAAGGAACGCAGTTTTGGCATCCACATCCATTTGCCAGATTTCATAAAATGTGGCAATTGCTAACATGATTCGGACAGACTTAAGCATCAATTCGAGTGAGAAAATCTCATCGTATTCAATACCTTGAACTTGTCGAAAAACCTTTTGCGATAAGTCGAGCTTTGTAGATAGTAATACTACTATTAGCATCTGTCTTCCTCTTGAAGATCCATTTATTTTCTATGGCTTGCCGATCATCAGGAAAGTCCACAAAAGTCCATACTTTGTTCTAATACATGGATTCCATCTCAGATTTCATGGCTTCAAACCATTTCACAAAATCTGGGCTCATTATCGCTTCCTCATAGTTCATAGGTTCATCATGGTCTAGTAACATGACTTCCAGAATAGGATTACCGTACCACTCTGGTGCGGACTGTACTTTGGAAGACCTACGAGGTTCTGTAGTAACTTAATTTGAAGTTTCATGATCATTATCATTAGCTTCCTCACTAATTGGTGTAGGAATAACTAGAACTGATTTCTGTGATGAACAACTTTCCAATTTAGGAGAAGGTAGAATTACCTTATCAAGCTCTAGTTTCCTCTCACTCACTTCTTTCGAGAGAAACTCCTTCTCTAGAAAGGATCCATCTTAGCAATGAATATTTTGCCTTCGGATCTGTGATAGAAGGTGTACCCAATAGTTTCCTTTGGGTATTCTATGAAGACACACTTCTCCGATTTGGGTTCGAGCTTATCAGGTTCAAACTTTTTCACATAAGCATCGCAGCCCCAAACTTTAAGAAACGACAACTTTGGTTTCTTGCCAAACAACAGTTCATAAAGCGTCGTCTCAATGGATTTTGATGGTGCCCTATTTAAAGTGAATGCAATTGTCTCTAATGCATAACCCCAAAACGATAGTGGTAAATCGGTAAGATACATCATAGATCGCACCATAACCAATAAAGTGCGGTTACGATGTTCGGACACACCATTACGCTATGGTGTTCCATGTGGCGTGAGCTATGAAACTATTCCACATTGTTTTATATGAAGGCCAAACTCGTAACTCAAATATTCTCCTCCACGATCAGATCATAGAAACTTTATTTTCTTGTTATGATGATTCTCCACTTCACTCTGAAATTCTTTGAACTTTTCAAATGTTTCAGACTTGTGTTACATTAAGTAGATATACACATATCTGCTCAAACCATCTGTGATGGTCAGAAAATAACGATACTCGCCACGAGCATCAACACTCATTGGATCGCATACATCGGTATGTATTATTTCCAACAAGTCAGTAGCTCGTTCCATTGTTCCAGAGAACGGAGTTTTAGTCATCTTTCCCATAAGGCACGGTTCGCAAGCATCAAATGATTCATAATCAAGTGATTCCAAAAGTTCATCTTTATGGAGTTTCTTCATGCGCTTTACACCGATATGACCCAAACGGCAGTGCCACAAATAATTTGCACTATCATTATCAACTTCATCTTTTGGCATCAATATTATGAATATGTGTATTACCACGATCAAGATTCAATAAACCATCAACATAGGGAAGCATAGGGAAGCAACAACACGAGCTATTGATCTACAACATTATTTGCAAAATACTACCAGGACTAAGTTCATGATAAATTAAAGTTCAATTAATCATATTACTTCAGAATTCCCACTTAGATAGACATCCCTCTAATCATCTAAGTGATCACGTGATCCAAATCAACTAAACCATGTCCGATCATCACATGAGATGGAGTAGTTTTCAATGGTGAAAATCACTATGTTGATCATATCTACTATATGATTCACGCTCGACCTTTCGGTCTCCAGTGTTCCGAGGCCATATCTGCATATGCTAGGCTCGTCAAGTTTAACCCAAGTATTTCTGCGTGTGCAAAACTGGCTTGCACCCGTTGTAGGTGAACGTTGAGCTTATCACACCCGATCATCATGTGGTGTCTCGACACGACGAACTTTGGCAACGGTGCATACTCAGGGAGAACACTTATACATTGAAATTTAGTGCGAGATCATCTTATAAAGCTACCATCGAACTAAGCAAAGTAAGATGTATAAAAGATAAACATCACATGCAATCAAAATATGTGGCATGATATGGCCATCATCATCTTGTGCATTTGATCTCCATCGCCAAAGCATCGTCATGATATCCATCGTCACCGGCATGACACCATGATCTCCATCATCTTGATCTATATCAATGTGTCGTCACATGATCATCTCGCCAACTATTGCTCTTGCAACTATTGCTATCGCATAGCGATAAAGTAAAGCAATTATTTGGTGCTTGCATCTTATGCAATAAAGAGACAACCATAAGGCTTCTGCCAGTTGCCGATAACTTCAACAAAACATGATCGTCTCATAACAACTTACATCTCATCACGTCTTAACCATATCACATCACAACATGCCCTGCAAAAACAAGTTAGATGTCCTCTACTTTGTTGTTGCAAGTTTTACGCGGCTGCTATGGGCTGGGCAAGAACCATTCTTACCTACGCATCAAAACCACGACGATATTTCGTCAAGTTAGTGTTGTTTTAACCTTCTCAAGGACCGGGCGTAGCCACACTCGGTTCATCTAAAGTTCGAGAAACTGACACCCGCCAGCCACCTGTGTGCGAAGCACGTTGGTAGAACCAGTCTTGCGTAAGCGTACGCGTAATGTTGGTCCGGGCAGCTTCATCCAACAATACCGCCGAACCAAAGTATGACATGCTGGTAAGCAGTATGACTTGTATCGCCCACAACTCACTTGTGTTCTACTCGTGCATATAACATCTACGCATAAACCTGGCTCGAATACCACTGTTGGGGAACATAGTAATTTAAAAAAAATTCCTACGCACACGCAAGATCATGGTGATGCATAGCAACGAGCGGAGAGAGTGAGTCCACGTACCTTCGTAGACCGAAAGCGGAAGCGTTAGCACAACCCGGTTGATGTAGTCGTACATCTTCACGATTTGACCGATCCAAGTACCGAACGTACGGCACCTCCGAGTTCAGCACACGTTCAGCTCGATGACGTCCCGTGAACTCCAATCCAGCAGAGCTTCACGGGAGAGTTCCGTCAGCACGACGGCTTGACGACGGTGATGATGTTGCTACCAATGCAGGGCTTCGCCTAAGCACCACTACGATATGACCGAGGTGGAATATTGTGGAGGGGCACCGCACACGGCTGGGAGAGATCAACAGATCAACTTGTGTGTCATGGGGTGCCCCTAGCCTTAGTATATAAAGGAGGAAAGGAGGGGAGGGGTCGGCCCTCTCTATGGCGCGCCTTGGGGAGTCCTACTCCCACCGGGAGTAGGATTCCCCCCTTCATGTAGTACGAGTAGGAGTCAAGGTAAGGGAAGAGAGAAGAGAAGGAAGGAGGGGGCGCCGCCCCTTCCCCTAGTCCAATTCGGACTAGGCCTTGGGGGCGCGTGACCTGCCTCTCTCTCTCTCCCTTAAAGCCCAATAAGGCCCATATACTCCCCGGCGAATTTCCATAACTCTCCGGTACTCCAATAAATACCCGAATCACTCGGAACCTTTTCGGTGTCCGAATATAGTCATCCAATATATCGATCTTTACGTATCGACCATTTTGAGACTCCTCGTCATGTCCCCAATCTCATCCGAGACTCCAAACTACCTTCGGTACATCAAAACACACAACTCATAATATAAATCGTCACCGAACGTTAAGCGTGCGGACCCTACGGGTTCGACAACTATGTAGACATGACCGAGACACGTCTCCGGTCAATAACCAATAGCGGGACCTGGATGCTCATATTGGCTCCTACATATTCTACGAAGATGTTTATCGGTCAAACCACATAACGACATACATTATTACCTTTGTCATCGATATGTTACTTTCCCGAGATTCGATCGTCGGTATCTCAATACATAGCTCAATCTCGTTACCGGCAAGTCTCTTTACTCATTTCGTAATACATCATCCCGCAACTAACTCATTAGTCACATTGCTTGCAAAGCTTATAGTGATGTGCATTACTGAGAGGGCCCAGAGATACCTCTCCGACAATCAGAGTGACAAATCCTAATCTCGAAATACGCCAACTCAACAAGTACCTTCGGAGACACCTGTAGAGCACCTTTATAATCACCCAGTTACGTTGTGATGTTTGGTAGCACACAAAGTGTTCCTCCGGTAAACGGGAGTTGCATAATCTCATAGTCATAGGAACATGTATAAGTCATGAAGAAAGCAATAGCAACATACTAAACGATCAAGTGCTAAGCTAACAGAATGGGTCAAGTCAATCACATCATTCTCCTAATGATGTGATCCCATTAATCAAATGAAAACTTATGTCTATGGTTAGGAAACTTAACCATCTTTGATTTAACGAGCTAGTCAAGTATAGGCATACTAGTGACACTATGTTTGTCTATGTATTCACACATGTACTAAGTTTCTGGTTAATACAATTCTAGCATGAATAATAAACATTTATCATGAAATAAGGAAATAAATAATAACTTTATTATTGCCTCTAGGGCATATTTCCTTCATTATCATCTTTGTTTATACACGTGCAAAACCTGTCATCTCTCTGCTTTGTTTCAGGGTGATATGCCTGATGGCACGCACAAGTTTGCTGAAGGCTGTGAGGCAAACCCAACATATATTGCAGCAAAGAAGGCAAAACATCTTGAAGATAGCGAGACAACCCCAAAGTCTTGTCTTGATGCAGTGTTCAAGTTACTTGAGACTAGCAGTCAGACAAGCTCACAGAATTCGTTGTCTGAATCAGTTTGACTTCTTCAGTCCCAAGTTCTAGCAGAAAGGCATTCTGCAACTCAACTTCGACTTGAAGTCCTATCTCTAAGAGAGATTGCGAAGAAGACCAATGAGAACCTCATCGCTAAACAGCTACACCTTGAAGCTATGCTCGACATGCTAGGCCGGTCTCACAGCCTTGCTCAGCAGCTTGTGCAGCAGTTCCCCCGCAAGGCTAATATTTCTTGAACTGTCTTGGAAGTGGTCTCGGTTCAGTATTATTTTGTTACGCTGCAATGGTGCCCAGTTTTTGTCATCTGCTTCTTCGTTGCACTTTATGATCACTGGTGGTGAACTTCAATGCCCAGTGGATGTAATATACCATAAATCCTTTATTGTATAGTGTAGGTTTATTCTTAGTTACTATGCCGTAATTTCTTTATTATATAGAGTAGGTTTGTTCTTAATTCCTACTAGTTACTGCCATCATTCGCTATCTGAAAAATATCAGATGTAGTCGACCGGGCCGAAACATTTGCCTCTAACGGGTCTGGTTTTAGCGGGCCACAATTGGGCCGGCCTTTCTTGGGCCTGAATGATTGGGGCCTTCACACTTTGCGCGCCTTTTGTGGACCCAGCGCTTAGTTTGGCCCAGGTAGCGTTGGGCCATTAACAGGCTGAATATTGTATTGGCCTGTTATGGCCCAGATGAAACCATAGGCCTTTAGCAGGCTGAAATGCATGCTGGGCCTCAATTTTCACTAGTCGTCGACGGGCCTTCAGCAGGCTGAAATGTAGACCAGGCCATTTTGGGCCCAGTTATATCACGGGCCGTTACCAGGCCGAAACATATCTCGGGCCTTAGTTGGCCCACTGATATCATGGGCCTTTAAGAGGCCAAAAGCTTAGTACATGCATCAACAGGCCGAATTATGCGACATGCCTTTAACAGGCCCAAAGTCATGTTGGGCTTAACTGTTGCCACCTTTATCACGGGCCGTTAGTGGGCTCGATGTCCCGTCGGACCATATATGGCCCATGGGCAGCACGGGCCATTCCCAGGCCGAAAGTCACACCGGGCTAAAATGGGCCCATGTCTACATCGGGCCTCTAACAGGCCGAAAGTCACTGGGCTGTAATTGGGCCCAAATATTCGGTGAATAATTAACAGGCCAGATCTGGCTTCGGGCCATAAATGGGCCCAAATATTCGGCGAACAATTAATGGGCTAGATCTGGCTTTGGGTCGTAAATGGGCCTTTATTAAGCAGGTCGTTATTGGGCTAGCCCACTAGTACCTAAGTAAGTACTACAGGCCTTTGACTGGGCCGGCCTTTTTAACCTATATGGGCCTCTGCTGGGCCCAGCCACGTGTCGACGTATCATAGGCATGTCTCCTCCAATGGACGAGCGACACCTGGCCCACTAACGAGCTAACAGGTGTTCCCTCCGGCCAATCAGAATTTTACACGTGGAAATTTCCCATTGGTCCTGGTTGTTAACGGGTTATCAGATCCAAAACCGGACTGATAGCTTAAGGGCGTTCCGTTACGGTGGATGCCACATGTCGGTCACCCTTGACGAAAGCACTTCTGTGACGCATGATTTATCATCATGGAAGTGGACACTTCTGTGATGATAATTTTGGTAATGTCATGGAACACTTCTACGACAGCACAGGTATGACTATCTTGATTCGGTCATAAAATCATCATGGATGTACATGCATGACAAAAAACGCGACCTACTGTGACAAGCACGAATCATCACAGAAGTGTATTTTTTTGTAGTGTTAATGGATCATTTTTGAGAGGTATGAAGTTGATGAAATTAGTGAGCACTACCTTCTGTCCCTACCTTCTGTTTTCGGTTTTTATTAGTTAAATACAATAAAATGCATTGCTTTGTCTGTTTTCTGCTTTTTCCGTGCAATAAAAAAATGACCCAAAATAAAAGTTCTCGGAATGGTCTGAAAACATGATACGATTTTTTCTGAATATTTATGAATTTCTGGTGTAAATAATATCATAGGGAGGTGCACCAGGTGGGCACAACCCACCTGGGCGCGCCAGCACCCCTAGGCGCGCCCTGGTGGGTGATGCCCACCTAATGGGCCCCTCACTTACTTCTTCCTCCCACACCACTCCATTCACCTAGGAAACAAATCACCAACACACTCGCTCTCGTGTTCTTGCTCCCGAACCGTGGATTTCGATCTCCTTGCTCGAAGCTCTGTTTCCGAAACTGTTTCGGGGATTTGTTGCTTGGTATGTGACTCCTCCATGTGTCCAATTAGTTTTCGTTTTAGTGGTGTATATTTAGAATAATTAGCTACTCTTGGTGTTGTTGTTGATGAGCTTGCATGTTGAATTCTTAGAGATTTAAGTAGTTTGAATGCTTGGTATGGCCTCTATACATCCCTATGAGTAGTTGCGATCAATTTTGTGAAGTTTTGTTAATAAAGCAGTAAAACTGGAGGAGATACATGTAGAGCATCTTTGTAATCACCCAGTTACGTTGTAACGTTTGAGAGTAGTAAAACAAGGAACATGTATTTGACATGAAGAAAGCAGTAGCAATAAAACTGAACGATCATTATGCTAAGCTAGCGGATGGGTCTTGTCCATCACATCACTCTCCTAATGATGTGATCCCGTTCATCAAATGTCAACACATGTCCACGGCTAGGAAACTTAACCATCTCTGATTAATGAGCTAGTCAAGTAGAGGCACACTAGGGACACATTGTTTTGTCTATGTATTCACACATGTACCAAGTTTCCTCCAGGAGAAAGCTGGAGGTTTATATTTAGAATAATTAGCTACTCTTGGTGCTATTGTAGACGAGCTTGCATGTTAAATTCTTAGAGTTTTAAGTAGTTTGAATGCTTGCTATGGCCTCTATACATCCCTATGAGTAGTTGCTATCAATTTTGTGAAGTTTTGTTAATAAAGCAGTAAAACTGGAGGAATACCTTGTGTGCTATCAAACATCACAATGTAACTGGGTGATTATAAAGATGCTCTATAGGTATCTCCGAAGGTGTTTGTTGGGTTGGCATAGATCGAGATTAAGATTTTTCACTCCGAGTATCAGAGAGGTATCTCTGGGCCCTCTCGGTAATGCACATTGATACGTCTCCAACATATCTACTTTTCCTAACGCTTTTCCTCTTGTTTTGGACTCTAATTTGCATGATTTGAATGAAACTAACCCCGGACTGACGCTGTTTCAGCAAAACTACCATGGTGTTATTTTTGTGCAGAAATAAAAGTTCTCGAAATGGAAGAAAACTTTGCGAAGACTTTTTATACCAAATAAGAGAATTTATGGAACCAGGAAGGACCTGAGGGCGGCACCTGGGTGGGCACAACCCACCAGGGCGCGCCATCCCCCCCCAGGCGTGCCCTGGTGGGTGCTGCCCACCTGGTGGCCCCGCTGACCCTCAAACCGGTGCTATAAAATCCCATATTTCCAGAAAAAAATCAGGAAGAAAGAATTATTGCGTTTCACGAGATGGAGCCGATGCCAAGCCATGTTCTTCCTCAGGAGGGCAGATCTGGAGTCCGTTTGGGGCTTCGGAGAGGGGGGTCTTTGATCTTCGTCATCACCAACACATCTCCATTGCCAATTCCATGATGCTCCCCACCGGGAGTGAGTAATTTCTTCATAGGCTCGCTGGTCGGTGAGGAGTTGGATGAGATTCATCATGTAATCTTGTTAGTTTTGTTAGGGCTTGATCCCTGGTATCCACTATGTTCTGAGATTGATGTTGGTATGACTTTGCCATGCTTAATGTTTGTCAATTTGGGCCCGGTGCCATGATTTCAGATCTGAACCGTTTATGTTATCACCATTATATCCATGTTCTAGATTCTATCTTGCAAGTAATAGTCACCTACTACGTGTTATGATCCGGCAACCCCGGAGTGACAATAGTCGGGACCACTCCCGGTGATAACCGTAGTTTGAGGAGTTCATGTATTCACCTTGTGCTAATGCTTTGTTCCGGTTCTCTATTAAAAGGAGGCCTTAATATCCCTTAGTTTCCAATAGGACTGCCATGGGAGGGTAGGACAAAAGATGGCATGCAAGTTCTTTCCATAAGCACGTATGACTATTTACGGAATACATGCCTACATTATATTTATGAACTGGATCTAGTGTCGTATCACCCTAGGTTATAACTGTCTCATGATGAATATCATCCAATGATTCACCGATCCAATGCCTACGAATTTATCTTATATTGTTCTTGCTAAGTTACTACTGTTGCTACTGCTACAATATCACTGCTATCACTCTTACTCTTACCGTTACTACTGCTGCTATCATCAAAACAATCATACTACTATGCGACTAATCGCTTTGCTGTAGATAATTAATCTCCACTTGTGGGTGAATTGACAACTCAGCTGCTAATACCTTCAAATATTCTTTGGCTCCCCTTGTGTCGAATCTATAAATTTGGGTTGAATACTCTACCCTCGAAAACTGTTGCAATCCCCTATACTTGTGGGTTATCAAGACCTTTTTCTGGCGCCGTTGCCGAGGAGCATAGCTATATTTGTTGAGTCACTTGGGATTATTATCATATTATCACTATGAAGAATCTAAAGGATGCTAATACTAATATTTTTCACTCAAAGATGAGGGGAGGTAAGGAACTGCCATCCAGTTTTGCTTTAGATTCACCTTCTGTTATAAGTAAACTTGCAACACCACAATGTGCTATTAATTCTGATACATCGCAAGTTATTGATGATGTTACTTCTGCTATGAATGCTACACATGATGATGCTAGTACCTTGCTTGATGATGATGTGCCACTAGGTGAATTTCTTGATGAACAAATTGCTAGAGTAAGACAACATGATATTGTTGAATCTGATGATGAACTTGAAACTAAAAATACTGGAACACCTACTAGAACTAGTCCTCCTAGATATGAATTGCCAAAGGTACCGGAAGGTTATACTATGAGTGAGGAGGCAACTAGAGATATTCTTGCTTGTAAGGATAGAGATGATCTAGAGAAAATATTGTGCAAGTATAAAGAAAGATCTCTGGATGCTAAAATGAAATGTGATCCTGAGTTTGCTACTTCACCTATTGTTATTGCTGATAAGGATTATGAGTTCTCTGTCGACCGAGAGTTAATCACTTTGGTTGAATCTGATCCTTTCCATGGTTATGAAACTGAAACTGTTGTGGCACATCTTACTAAGTTGAATGATATAGCTACCCTTTTTGCTCATGATGAGAAGATTCGCTATTACTATATCCTCAATTTATTTCCGTTCTCATTAAAGGGTGATGCTAAAGCTTGGTACAATACTCTTGCTCCTGGTTGTGTGCGTAGTCCCCAGGATATGATCTATTACTTCTCTAAAAAATATTTCCCTGCTCATAAGAAACAAGCTGCCTTGTAGGATATATTTAACTTTGTGCAAATTTAAGAAGAGAGTCTCCCACAAGCTTGGGGAGGCTTCTCCAATTGCTTAACGAATTGCCTAATCATCCTCTTAAGAAAAATGAAATACTTGATATCTTCTATAATGGACTAACCGATGCTTCTAGGCATTTCCTAGATAGTTGTGCTGGTTGTGTTTTCAGGGAACAAACTATTGAGCAAGCTGAGGAATTATTGAATAACATATTGAAAAATTATGATGATTGAACTCCTCCTGAAGCACCTATTAAACCCACTCTGAAGAAGAGGGGTATATTATATCTCAGTCCTAAAGATATGCAAGAAGCAAAGAAATCTATGAAGGAAAAATGTATTAAGGCCGAGGATGTTAAAAATTTACCGCCTATCGAACAAATACATGGGCTTGAAGCACCACCACCACCACCCAAGGTGGTAGAGGTAAAATCTTTAATGAAGTTCAATGATAGTGATGATCCTCATAATAAACATCCTAGCCAATGCCTTTATGAGTTTGATAATTACATTAGAAAGCAAGATCAGTTCAATGCAAATGTTATGAAACAACTGAAATACAACTCTGATATGATTGCTCGCTTAAGTGACTTGTTATTTAGAATCTCAAATGATGTTAGAGGTGTAGGAAAACATGCCTCTATGGTTCAAACTCAATTAGAACAAGTTGATAAATCTCAAAGAGAGTTACATGATGAAATGAACAATAATATAAGTGACTTTGTTGTTAGAGTAGCAATTGGAGGAGGTAAAATGACTCAGGAACCACTTTATCTTGAGGGGCATCCAAAGAGAATTGAACAAGATTCTCAAAGGAACAACACCACTACGCCCAGTTCTTCTAAAAAGAAAAAGAAGAAGAAAAATGATAAGACTTTGCCTGCCTCTAGTGAACCTGAAGTAGAAAAACCTCCTGATAATGAAGTTTCTATCTCTAATGTTGAAACTCAATCTGGTAATGAACACTCACCTTCTGATAATGAAAAGGATAATGATGAGGTTCATGAAGATACTCAACCTAATGATAAAGAACCAGATAATGATGTTGAGATAGAACCAACTGCTGATCTTGATAACCCACAACCTAAGAATAAAATATATGACAAAAGAGACTTTGTTGCTAGAAAACATGGAAAGGAAAGAGAACCATGGGTTCAAAAGCCTAGGCCCTTTCCACCTAAGTCAACTAAAAAGAAAGATGATGAAGAATTTGAATGCTTTGCTGAAATGATTAGCCCAATCTTTTTGCATACTCGCTTGACTGATATCTTGAAAATGCCTCCTTATGCAAAGTATATGAAAGACATCATCACTAATAAGAGAAAAATACCAGAAGCTGAAATCTCCACTATGCTTGCTAATTACACTTTCAAAGATGGACTACCTGAAAAACATGGAGATCCGGGAATACCAACTATACCTTGCTCCATTAAAAGAAATTATGTGAAAACTACTTTATGTGATTTGGGGCCGGTGTTAGTGTTATGCCTTTCTCTTTATATAAAAGACTTGATTTGAATAAACTCACACCTACCGAAATATCTTTGCAAATGGCTGACAAATCAACTGCCATATCTATCGGTATTTGTGAGGATGTGCCCGTTGTTGTTGCTAATGTTACTATTTTGACTGACTTTGTTATACTTGAGATGCCCGAGGATGAAAACATGTCAATTATCCTTGGTAGACCCTTCTTGAACACCGCAGGGGCTGTTATTGATTGCAATAAAAGCAAGGTCACTTTTCATATCAATGGTAATGAGCATACGGTGCACTTTCCGAAGAAACAATTCCAAGTGAATGGTATTAATGTTATTGAAAAATCTCCGACGATCACTATTGGAAGTTTTCAACTACCTCTACCTACTGTCAAAAAAAAATTGAAATGCTTATTGTTGGGGACATTCATATCTCCATTGAGGTAACTTAGTGATTTACGAAATTTCTTCGGTTTCATGCTAATCGAAAGTGGTTGTTAATAAGACTTGATCAACCTTATAAATGGATCATTTTTGAGAGGTATGAAGTTGATGAAATTAGTAAGCACTAACTTCTGTCCCTACCTTTTGTTTTCCGTTTTTATTAGTTAAATAAAATAAAATGCCATGCTTTGTCTGTTTTCTGCTTTTCCCGTGCAATAAAAAAATGACCCAAAAATAGAAGTTCTCAGAATGCTCTGAAAACATGATATAGTTTATTTCTGAATATTTATGAATTTATTGTGCAAATAATATCGTAGGGAGGTGCACCAGGCGAGCACAACCCACCTGGGCGCGCCAGCACCGCCAAGCGCGCCCTGGTGGGTGCTGCCCACCTGATGGGCCCCCTCACTTACTTCTTCCCCCCACACCACTCCATTTACCCAGAAAAAATCACAACACATTCTCTCTCATATTCTTGCTCCCGAAACCGTGGATTTCGATCTCCTTGCTCAAAACTCCGTTTCTGAAACTGTTTTGGGGATTTGTTGCTTAAAAATTGTACGCGGACATTATGAACCTCTTTGGAAGGATTTCTTTGAGGAGGAGATCCTCGGAGGCATCCTCTAGTGGCAGCTCCGTTCGCCGGTCCTATGCCGAACCAAGCGAAAAATCCATTCGAAGTGCCACAATCAAAACATGCTTATGGCCATGTGACGAGTACATGGCGAGAGTTGGTATTAAGGAAGAATCTGAGCAACTAGTTCACAATGCCGAACTCGATCCCTACATTTCAGATAAGTGCGACCAATGCCTCATCCTCACTGAATCATTTGTCGAAGAATTTAAATTCTTCCCCCGGGAGTCTAGGGTGTCTTTTAAACTTTATGATAATCCATTTACCATTTCTCTAGAAAGGTTTGATCACCTCTGCAAAATCCCATTACAGGGTTTACTCGGTGAGCCACCTAGGTCTGAGTTTGAGTCATTTTTAACTAGTCTTTGCTTTGGTGAAACTAGGGGAGTGGCACAAGGTAGAATAAAGAGCATACATTTTCCTGCAATTCAGTACTTTGCATTATTCAGTGGAAAATGCATAGTAGTCAAGCAAGACTGTAGTACACTTTGTGCTCCAGACTTGAGCCTCATATGTGCCGCTCTCACCGGTGAAAAGGTTTATAATCCTGCAGCGATTGTTGCACGCAGACTGTAACACAACTCTAGCAATGGCTATTACTATGGCGGAATGTATGCCACACGTTTAGCACGAGAGATGGGTGTTTCACCTTTGCCCTTTGACCCTATCCTACCCACGCAGTACTTAGATTTTTAGGCTTTAAAAAGTCATAAGTTCTTCAAGGGAAAAATTCATGACTTCATGTATAACTTGTTGTTTAACCAAACTTCTGTTGTGCACACATATTTGCCTGCGCCTGCTCTTTTTGACTATCACAGCAAGGGAAGATATTATGTTCTGGAGAGCGAGGCTCGAGCTTACAACGCAACAGCGGAGGCAGCACGGCAGGCTGAGGCATCGGCGTCGAGGGCCTCCGTGAGCTACCACGCCAACTACCATCCAGGCTACTGACTGATTACCAAGCTAGGCCAAAAGCCTAAGCTTGGAGGAGTATGTATTCCCATCGACATTACATTCATGTTCACACATTTCACTCTAGTTGTCTGTGTCCACACTTTTTCATTGTATCATCCATGTTTAATTTATTTTCTTGCTTTCTTCTTGTATGTTTGAAAAACTTTGAGAAAATCCAAAAATATGTTTCTTTTTGATTTTTGATTTTTCTTTCTAGTTTAAATTGTCGTAGCACTAAAAAGAAAACCCAAAAAGATTCCCTTGTTCTTCTTTTACTTGTTGGGTGCCTTCCCGTGTAAATAGTTTTTCTCCTTTTGCTTTTCCCTCTTTCGTTTGCTTGCTTTCGAAAAGAAAAAAAACTCCAAAAATATTTTAGTGTGTTTCTCTGAACTTATTTTTCTTTTATCGAGTCATACCGAGGAGAATACCACGATGAAAATGTTGAGTGGCTCCCATTTGCATTGTTGATCTAACAAAGAGTCCATATTATCTTGTCTTCTCCTCTTGAATAAAATGTTTACAGATTCCAGCTTAGTCCACGACACTCTTGCACTATTAGTATTTCAAATCGTTCGGTCGTGAAAGTGAAAGGCAATAATGACGATATTAGATGAACTAACCGTGGCAGAGAGAAACAGGTATGAACTCGACTTGTTCTGTTTTTGTAAATATGTTTAACCTAATATCCATGCTTCAGCCTATTATGATCAAACATGTTTGCAATGACAATTAGAGATTATAGTTTATCATGCCATACATAAGTAGCTAGAAGTTAATAATGACTTATCTTGGATATCAACATTGCATTAAACTGATTGTGATGTAGTATGATGATATGATATCCTCCTTTGAATGCTCGAGTAGCTTGACTTGGCGCATGTTCATGCATGTAGTTGAATCAAATCCAACATAGACTCTATGATATTTATGTTCATGGTGTTCATATCCTACTCATGCTAGTTTCCAATGTTACTTATGCATAATGCATGTTCATGACCGTTGTTGCTTTCTAGCTGGCCACTTCTCAACCTATTTTCTAGCCTTTGCATGTACTAAGTGGGAACTCTGCTTGTACATCAAAAACCTGAAACCCAAGTTATTCCAGATGAGTCTACCTACCTATATGCGGTATTACCTTGCCTTCCTAAGTAAATTTGCATGTGCCACCTCTAAAAACTTCAAATAAATATATCCTTTTTGTGTGCCTGGATTATTCACGGAACGACAGGAGGTAGTCAGTATCTTCCATGCTAAGCGGGTTATTCTCAGGTCGAGTGTTTTGAAGGAAATATGCCCTAGAGGCAATAATAAAGTTATTATTTATTTCCTTATTTCATGATAAATGTTTATTATTCATGCTAGAATTGCATTAACCGGAAACATAATACATGTGTGAATACATAGACAAACTTAATGTCACTAGTATGCCTCTACTTGACTAGCTCATTAATCAAATATGGTTATGTTTCCTAACCATAGACATGAGTTGTCATTTGATTAACGGGATCACATCATTACGAGAATGATGTGATTGACATGACCCATTCCGTTAGCTTAGCACTTGATCATTTAGTATGTTGCTATCGCTTTCTTCATGACTTATACATGTTCCTACAACTATGAGATTATGCAACTCCAGTTTACCAGAGGAACACTTTGTGTGCTACCAAATGTCACAACGTAACTGGGTGATTATAAAGGGGCTCTAGAGGTGTCTCCGAAGGTACATGTTGAGTTGGCATATTTCGATATTAGGATTTGTCACTCCGATTGTCGGAGAGGTATCTCTGGGCCCTCTCGGTAATGGACATCACTATAAGCCTTGCAAGCAATGTGGATAATGAGTTAGTTGCAGGATGATGCATTACGTAACAAGTAAAGAGACTTGTCGGTAACGAGATTGAACTAGGTATTGAGATACCGACGATCGAATCTCGGGCAAGTAACATACCGATGACAAAGGGAACAATGTATGTTGTTATGCGGTTTGACCGATAGAGATCTTCGTAGAATATGTAGGAGCCAATATGAGCATCCAGGTTTCGCTATTGGTTATTGACAGGAAACGTGTCTCGGTCATGTCTACATAGTTCTCGAACCCGTAGGGTCCGCACGCTTAAGGTTTCGATGATAGTTATATTATGAGTTTATGAGTTTTGATGTACCGAAGGTTGTTCGGAGTCCGGGATGTGATTACAGACATGATGAGGAGTCTCAAAATGGTCAAGACATGAAGATTGATATATTGGAAGCCTATATTTGGATGTTGGAAGTGTTCCGGGTGAAATTGGGATTTTACCGGAGTACAGGGGGTTACCGGAACCCCCCGGGGGCTTAATGGGCCTACATGGGCCTTATTGGAAATAGAGGGCAGCAAGGGGAGTGTGGGGCGCCCCCCCCCCCAAGGCCCAAACCGAATTGGTTTATGGCAAGGGGGCCGGGCCCCCTCTTTCCTTCTCCTCCCCTCCCTTTCCTTCCCCTCTTATCCTAGTCCAACAAGGAAAGAGGGAGTCCTACTCCTGGTGGGAGTAGGACTCCCCATGGCGTGCCCCCTCCTAGGCCGGCCGCCCCTCCCCCCTTGCTCCTTTATATACGGGGGCAGGGGGCACCTCTAGACACAACAATTGATCTCTTGATCTCTTAGCCGTGTGCGGTGCCCTCCTCCACCATAGTCCTCCTCGATAATATTGTAGTGGTGATTAGGCGAAGCCCTGCGATGGTAGAACATCAAGATCATAACCACTCCATCATGCTGACGGTACTCTCCCTCGACACTCGGCTGGATCGGAGTTCGAGGGACGTCATCGAGCTGAACATGTGCTAGAACTCGGAGGTGTCGTAGTTTCGGTGCTTGATCGGTCGGGCCATGAAGACGTACGACTACATCAACCGTGTTGTTCTAACACTTCCACTTTCAGTCTACGAGGGTACATGGACAACACTCTCCCCTCTCATTGCTATGCATCACCATGATCTTGGGTGTGCATAGGAAATTTTTTGAAATTACTACGTTCCCCAACAGTGGCATCCGAGCCTGGTTTTATGCGTAGATGTTATATGCATGAGTAGAACACAAGTGAGTTGTGGGCGATACAAGTCATACTGCTTACCAGCATGTCATACTTTGGTTTGGCCGTATTGTTGGATGAAGTGGCCCGGACGGACATTACGCGTACGCTTATGCAAGACTGGTTTTACCGACGTGCTTTGCACACAGGCGGCTGGCGGGTGTCAGTTTCTCCAACTTTAGTTGAACCGAGTGTGGCTACGCCCGGTCCTTGCGAAGGTTAAAATAACACTAACTTGACGAACTATCATTGTGGTTTTGATGTGTAGGTAAGAACGGTTCTTGCTCAGCACGTAGCAGCCACGTAAAATTTGCAACAACAAAGTAGAGGATGTCTAACTTGTTTTTGCAGGGCATGTTGTGATGTGATATGGTCAAGACGTGATGCTATATTTTATTGTATGAGATGATCATGTTTTGTAACCGAGTTATCGGCAACTGGCAAGAGCCATATGGTTGTCGCTTTATTGTATGAAATGCAAGTGCCCTGTAATTGCTTTACTTTATCACTAAGCGATAGCAATAGTCATAGAAGCAATAGATGGCGAAACAACAACAATGCTACGATGGCGATCAAGGTGTCGCGCCGGTGACGATGGTGATCACGACGGTGCTTCGGAGATGGAGATCACAAGCACAAGATGATGATGGCCATATCATATCACTTATATTGATTGCATGTGATGTTTATCCTTTATGCATCTTATTTTGCTTTGATTGACGATAGCATTATGAGATGAACTCTCACTAATTATCAAGAAGTGTTCTCCCTGAGTATGCACCGTTGCGAAAGTTCTTCATGCTGAGACACCACGTGATGATTGGGTGTGATAGGCTCTACGTTCAAATACAACGGGTGCAAAACAGTTGCACACGCGGAATACTCAGGTTAAACTTGACGAGCCTAGCATATACAGATATGGCCTCGGAACACGGAGACCGAAAGGTCGAGCATGAATCATATAGTAGATATGATCAACATAGTGATGTTCACCATTGAAAACTACTCCATCTCACGTGATGATCGGACATGGTTTAGTTGATTTGGATCATGTGATCACTTAGATGACTAGAGAGATGTCTGTCTAAGTGGGAGTTCTTAAGTAATATGATTAATTGAACTCAAATTTATCTTGAACTTAGTCCTGGTAGTATTTCGCAAATTATGTTGTAGATCAATAGCTCGCGTTGTTGCTTTCATATGTTTATTTTGATATGTTCCTAGAGAAAAATTGTGTTGAAAGATGTTAGTACCAATGATGCGGATTGGATCCGTGATCTGAGGTTTATCCTCATTGCTGCATAGAAGAATTATGTCCTTAATGCACCGCTAGGTGACAGACCTATTGTAGGAGCAGATGCAGACGTGATGAACGCTTGGCTAGCTCAATATAATGACTACTTGATAGTTTAGTGCACCATGCTTGACGGCTTAGAATTGGGACTTCAAAGACGTTTTGAACGTCATGGACCATATGAGATGTTCCAGGAATTGAAGTTAATATTTCAAGCAAATACCCGAATAGAGAGATATGAAGTCTCCAACAAGTTCTATAGCTAAAAGATGGAGGAGAATCGCTCAACTAGTGAGCATGTGCTCAGATTGTCTGGGTACTACAATCACTTGAATCAAGTGGGAGTTAATCTTCCAGATAAGATAGTGATTGATAGAGTTCTCTAGTCACCATCACCAAGTTACTAGAACTTCATGATGAACTATAGTATGCAAGGGATGACGAAAACAATTCCCGAGCTCTTCGTGATGTTGAAATCAACGAAGGTAGAAATCAAGAAAGAGCATCAAGTGTTGATGATTGACAAGACCACTAGTTTCAAAAGAATGGCAAAGGGAAAGAAAAGGAACTTCAAGTAGAATGACAAGCAAGTTGTCACTCCTGCGAAGAAGCCAAAAGTTGGACCAAAACCTAAAACTGGGTGCTTACACTTCAAAGGAAATGGTCACTGGAAGCGAAAATGCCCTGAATATTTGGTGGATAAGAAGGATGGCAAATTGAACAAGGGTATATTTGATATACAGGTTATCGACGTGTGCCTTACTAGTTTTTATAGTAGCCCTGAGTATTTGATACTTATTCGGTTGCTAAGATTAGTAACTCGAAATAGGAGTTACAGAATAAACAGAGACTAGTTGGAAGGGAAGTGACGATGAGTGTTGGAAGTAGTTCCAAGATTGATATGATCATCATCACACACTCCCTATATTTTCGAGATTAGTGTTAAACCTAAATAAATGTTATTTGGTGTTTGCGTTGAGCATAAATATGATAAGATCATGTTTATTGCGATACGATTATTCATCTAAGATAGAGAATAAATTTTTATTCTGTTTACATGAATAAAACCTTCTATGGTCATACACCCAATGGTGATGGTTTATTGAATCTTGATCATAGTGATACAGATATCCATAATGTTGATGCCAAAAGATGCAAAGTTAATAATGATAGTGCAACTTATTTGTGGCACTATCGTTTGGGTCATATCGGTGTAAAGTGCATGAAGAAACTCAATAAAGATGGATTTTTGGAATCACATGGTTATGAATCATTTGATGCTTGCAAACCGTGCCTTTTGGGCAAGATGACTAAAACTCCGTTCTCCGGAACAATGGAACAAGCTACTAACTTGTTGGAAATAATGCATACGGACGTATGCGGTCCAATGAGTATTGATGCTCGTGGCGGGTATCGTTGTTTTCTGACCTTCACAGATGATTCTAGCAGATATGCGTATATCTACTTAATGAAGCACAAGTCTAAAACATTTGAAAAGTTCAAAGAATTTCAGAGTGAAGTGGAGAATCATCGTAACAAGAAAATAAACTTTCTACAATCTGATCGTAGAGAAGAATATTTGAATTACGAGTTTGGCCTTCACTTTTAAACAATGTGGAATAGTTTCACAACTCACGCCACATGGAACACCACAGCATAATGGTGTGTCCGAACATCATAACCGCACTTTATTGGATATGGTGCGATCTATGATGTATCTTACCGGTTTACCACTATCGTTTTGGGGTTATGCATTAGAGATAGTTGCATTCACTTTAATAGGGCACCATCTAAATCCGTTGAGACGACACCATATAAACTATGGTTCAGCAGTAAACCTAAGCCATCGTTTCTTAAAGTTTGGAGTTGCGATGCTTATGTGAAAAAGGTTTCAACCTGATAAGCTCAAACCCAAATCAGAGAAGTGCGTCTTCATAGAATACCCAAAGGAAACTGTTGGGTACACCTTCTATCACAGATCCGAAGGCAAAACATTCATTGCTAAGAATGGATCCTTTCTAGAGAAGGATTTTCTCTCGAAAGAAGTGGGTGGGAGGAAAGTAGAGCTTGATAAGGTAATTTGTACCTTCTCCCGAATTGGAAAGTAGTTCATCACAGAAATCAGTTCCAGTGATTCCTACACCAATTAGTGAGGAAGCTAATGATGATGATCATGAAACTTCAGATTAAGTTAATACAAAACCTCGTAGGTCTTCCAAAGTACAGTCCGCACCAGAGTGGTACGGTAATCCTGTTATGGAGGTCATGTTACTAGACCATGATGAACCTACGAACTATGAGAAAGCGATGATGAGCCCAGATTCCGCGAAATGGATTGAGGCCATGAAATCTGAGATGGGATCCATATATGAGAACAAAGTGTGGACTTTGGTGGAGTTGCCTGATGATCGGCAAGCCATATTGTATAAATGGATCTTCAAGAGGAAGACAGACGCTGATAGTAGTGTTACTATCTACAAAGCTCGACTTGTCACAAAAAGGTTTTCGACAAGTTCAAAGTGTTGACTATAATGAGATTTTCTCAACTGTAGCGAGGCTTAAGTCTGTCCGAATCATGTTAGCAATTGCCACATTTTATGAAATCTGGCAAATGGATGTAAAACTGCATTCCTTAATGGGTTTCTTAAAGAAGAGTTGTATATGATGCAACCAGAAGGTTTTGTCAATCCTAAAGGTGCTAACAAAATGTGCAAGCTCCAGCGATCCATCTATGGACTGGTGCAAGCATCTCAGATTTGGAATATACGCCTTGATAAGTTGATCAAAGCATATAGTTTTATATAGACTTACAGTGAAGCATGTATTTACAATAAAGTGAGTGGGAGCACTACCGCCTTTCTGATAAATATATGTGAGTAACATATTGTTGATCAGAAATGATGTAGAATTTTTCTGGAAAGCATAAAGGAGTATTTGAAAGGAGTTCTTTAAAAGAAAGACCTCAGTAAAGCTACTTACATATAGAGCATCAAGATCTATTGAGATAGATCAAGACGCTTGATAAGTTTTTTCAATAAGTACATACCTTGTCAAGATTTTGAAGTAATTCAAAATGGAACAGTCAAAGAAAGAGTTCTTGACTGTGTTGCAAAGGTGTGAAATTGAGTAAGACTCAAATCCTGACCACGGCAGAAAATAGAAAAGAGAATGAAAGTCATTCCCTATGCCTCAGTCATAGGTTCTATAAAGTATGCTATGCTATGTACCAGGCCTATTGTATACCTTGCTCTGAATTTGGCAAGGGAGTACAATAGTGATCTAGGAGTAGATCACTGGACATTGGTCAAGAATATTCTTAGTGAGGACTAAGGAAATATTTCTCGATTATGGAGGTGATAAAAGAGCCCGTCGTAAAGAGTTACAACGGTGCAAGCTTTTACACCGACCCATATGACTCTAAGTCTCAATCTGGATACATATTTAAAATGGGAGGAATTAGCTAGAGTAGCTCCGTGCAGAGCATTGTAGACATAGAATATTTGCAAAATACATACGGCTCTGAATGTGACAGACCCGTTGACTAAGCTTCTCTCATGAGCAAAACATGATCACACCTTAGTACTCTTTGGGTGTTAATCACATAGCGATGTGAACTAGATTATTGACTCTAGTAAACCCTATGGGTGTTGGTCACATGACGATGTAAACTATGGGTATTAATCATATATAGATATGAATATTGGTGTTAAATCACATGGCGATGTGAACTAGATTATTGACTCTAGTGCAAGTGGGAGACTGAAGGAAATACGCCCTAGAGGCAATAATAAAGTTATTATTTATTTCCTTATTTCATGATAAATGTTTATTATTCATGATTGTATTAACCGGAAACATAATACATGTGTGAATACATAGACAAACTTAATGTCACTAATATGCCTCTACTTGACTAGCTCATTAATCAATGATGGTTATGTTTCCTAACCATAGACATGAGTTGTCAATTAACGGGATCACATCATTAGGAGAATGATGTGATTGACATGACCCATTCCGTTAGCTTAGCACTTGATCATTTAGTATGTTGCTATTGCTTTCTTCATGACTTATACATGTTCCTACAACTATGAGATTATGCAACTCCCGTTTACCGGAGGAACACTTTGTGTGCTACTAAACGTCACAGCATAACTGGGTGATTATAAAGGGGCTCTACAGGTGTCTCCGAAGGTACATGTTGAGTTGGCGTATTTCGAGATTAGGATTTGTCACTCCGATTGTCGGAGAGGTATCTCTGGGCCCTCTCGGTAGTGCACATCACTATAAGCCTTGCAAGCAATGTGGATAATGAGTTAGTTTCGGGATGATGCATTACGTAACGAGTAAAGAGACTTGCTGGTAACGAGATTGAACTAGGTATTGAGATACCGACGATCGAATCTCGGACAAGTAACATACCGATGACAAAGGGAACAACGTATGTTGTTATGCGGTTTGACCGATAAAGATCTTCATAGAATATGTAGGAGCCAATATAAGCTTCCAGGTTCCGCTATTGGTTATTGACCGGAAACATGCCTCCGTCATGTCTACATAGCTCTCGAACCCGTAGGGTCCGCACGCTTAAGGTTTTGGTGACAGTTATATTATGAGTTTATGAGTTTTGATGTACTGAAGGTTGTTCGGAGTCCCGGATGTGATTACGGACATGATGAGGAGTCTTGAAATGGTCAAGACATGAAGATTGATATATTGGAAGCCTATATTTAGATGTCGGAAGTGTTTCGGGTGAAATCAGGATTTTACCGGAGTACCGGGGGTTACCGGAACCCCCCCCCCCCTGGGGGCTTAATGGGCCTACATGGGCCTTAGTGGAAATAGAGGGCAGCAAGGGGAGTGTGGGGTGCCCCCCCCCCCAAGGCCCAAACCGAATTGGTTTAGGGCAAGGGGCCGGGCCCCCTCTTTCCTTCTCCTCCTCTCCCTTTCTTTCCCCCTTCTCCTAGTCCAACAAGGAAAGAGGGAGTCCTACTCCTGGTGGGAGTAGGACTCCCCATGGCGCGCCCCCTCCTAGGCCGGCCGCCCCTCCCCCCTTGCTCCTTTATATACGGGGGCAGGGGGACACCTCTAGACAAAACAATTGATTTCTTGATCTCTTATCCGTGTGCAGTGCCCCCCTCCACCATAGTCCTCCTCGATAACATTGTAGTGGTGCTTAAGCGAAGCCCTGCGACGGTAGAACATCAAGATCGTCACCACGCCGTTGTGCTGACGGAACTCTCCCTCGACACTCGGCTGGATCGGAGTTCGAGGGACGTCATCGAGCTGAACGTGTGCTAGAACTCGGAGGTGTCGTAGTTTCGGTGCTTGATCGGTCGGGCCGTGAAGACGTACAACTACATCAACCGCGTTGTTCAAACGCTTCCACTTTCGGTCTACGAGGGTACGTGGACAAGACTCTCCCCTCTCGTTGCTATGCATCACCATGATCTTGCGTGTGCGTAGGAATTTTTTTGAAATTACTACGTTCCCCAACATGTTTATTCACTCGCCATCGCACGAGAAAAAGGGCGGTAATAGGGATGCCTAGTCCCAAACTGCAAAAAGAAAAGAGCTCACAAATAATCAAACAAAAACTCCCAATGGAGTCATAACATTTACCTTTCCATTTGGGAACCGCCGCTAGCGTGCTTAGCATGGAAGATATTGATAACTGACGGTCGTGAAGTGAAAGAGAAGGGTGCATGTCTCAAAATATCATTTACCTCTGTTTTGAAAACTTGAGCTTTGGCACCTCTGCAAATCACTGCTTCCCTCTGCGAAGGGACTATCTATTTACTTTTATGTTGTGTCATCACCTTCTCAAAGCGCCAGAACCTGAGAGCACTGCTGTCATGCTGATGCATTGTGTATATCTAATGTTCGGTGCATCACTACTGGATCTTTTCTACCATGAATTACAATGTTTAGTCGCTACTTGAACTTTGGGGGTGCTCTGTATTTATGTTTTGCGGTCTTAGAAAAGGCTAGCGAGATACCACTATTGTCATATTGTATCATGGTTGTTTTGACAACGTGTCGCTATTTGAGATATCTTATTATTGCTCTCTAGTTTATTATGTTATTGATATGAGTTAATATAATTTTTAAGAGTTATTGTCAACATGGTTAGTTATAATCCTTGCTTAAAACCTGGGTGATGTTTAAGCTTATTTATGAAACAAGAGCAAAAGAGTCCGTAAAAGTTTTTCTTTTTCACTTTCAGTTTATCAACTGAATTGCTTGAGGACAAGCAAAGGTTTAGGCTTGGGGGAGTTGATACGTCTCCAACATATCAAGTTTTCCTAACGCTTTTCTTCTTGTTTTGGACTCTAATTTGCATGATTTGAATGAAACTAACCCCGGACTGACGCTATTTTCAGCAGAACTACCATGGTGTTATTTTTGTGCAGAAATAAAAGTTCTTGGAATGGAATGAAACTTCGCGAGGATTTTTTATATCAAATAAGAGAATTTCTGGAACCAAGAAGGACCTGAGGGGGGCACCTGGGTGGGCACAACCCACCAGGGCGCGCCGGCCCCCCCAGGCGCACACTGGTGGGTGCTACCCACCTGGTGGCCTTGCTGACCCTCAAACCGACGCTATAAAATCCCATATTTCCAAAAAAACAAGGAGAAAGAATTATCGCGTTTCACGTGACGAGCCGCCGCCAAGCCCTGTTCTTCCTTGGGCGGGCAGATCTGGAGTCCGTTTGGAGCTCCGGAGAGGGGGATCTTCGATCTTCGTCATCACCAACACATCTCCATCGCCAATTCCATGATGCTCCCCACCGGGAGTGAGTAATTCCTTCGTAGGCTCGCTGGTCGGTGAGGAGTTGGATGAGATTCATCATGTAATCTTGTTAGTTTTATTAGGGCTTGATCCCTAGTATCCACTATGTTCTGAGATTGATGTTGCTATATGGCTTTGCCATGCTTAATGCTTGTCACTTTGGGCCCGGGTGCCATGATTTCATATCTGAACCATTTATGTTATCACCATTATATCCATGTTCTAGATTCTATCTTGCAAGTTATAGTCACCTACTACGTGTTATGATCCGGCAACCCCGGAGTGACAATAGTTGGGACCACTCCCGGTGATGACCGTAGTTTGAGGAGTTCATGTATTCACCGTGTGATAATGCTTTGTTCCGGTTCTCTATTAAAAGGAGGCCTTAATATCCCTTAGTTTCCAATAGGACCCCGCTGCCATGGGAGGGTAGGACAAAGGATGCCATGCAAGTTCTTTCCATAAGCACGTATGACTATTTACGGAATACATGCCTACATTATATTTATGAACTAGAGCTAGTGGCGTATCGCCCTAGGTTATAACTGCCTCATGCTGAATATCATCCAACGAGTCATCGATCCAATGCCTACGAATTTATCTTATGTTGTTCTTGCTAAGTACTACTCCGCTACTGCTATTGCTACTGCTACAATATCACTGCTATTACTGTTACTGTTACCGTTACTATTGCTACTATCATCAAAACAATTATACTACTATGCTACTAATCACTTTGCTGCAGATAATTAATCCAACCAATATGAATAAATCCCATCTTTTTATCCTTAATGGCAACGTTACAATACGTGTCATGTCCCCTTCTGTCACTGTGATTGAGCACAGCAAACTTGAACCCATTACAAAGCACCTCTCCCAAGAAAAATCAATCTAGTTGGCCAAACCAAATCAATAGAACGGAGAGAAATACAAAGCTATATAAATCATGCATAATAGAGTTCAGAAAAGACTCAAATAATATTCATAGATAATCTGAACATAAACCCACAATTCATCGAATCTCAACAAACGCACCGCAAAAGAAGATTACATCGAATAGATCTCCAAGAACATCGAGGAGAACATTGTATTGAAGATCAAAGAGAGAGAAGAATCCATCTAGCTACTAGCTATGGACCCATAGGTCCTTGGTAAACTAGATTCGGAAGGGCAGCAAGGTTGATGTTGAAGCCCACCGTGATCGGATCCCCCTCCGGTGAAGTGCCGGAAAAGGCTCCAAGATGGGATCTCACGAGAACAGAAGCTTGCGGCGGCGGAAAAGTATTTTTGGTGCCCTATGGTATTCAGGGAATATTTAGGTATTTATAGAAGAAGGATTAGGGTTAGAGGAACCACAGGGGGGTGCCCCCTTGGGGCGCTCCCCTGAGCTTGTCGCCAATCTGTGGCCCTTCGGGCCTCCTCCCAAAGCTTCCAGGGTGTGTTGTGGTCCAAGAAAAATCCTTAAAAAGTTTTGTTTCATTTGGACTCCGTTTGGTATTTGATTTTCTGTAAAGGCAAAAACAAGGAAAAAATAGCAACTGGCACTGGGCACCAGGTTAATAGATTAGTCCCAAAAAAGATATAAAATAGCATAATATGGCATATAAACATCCAAAATGAATAATATAATAGCATAGAACAATCAAAAATTATAGATACGTTGGAGACGTATCAATCTTTGCAAACACTCAAAACATTTGTCAATCTTCGTCACAAAAAAAAAGATTTTTTCTAAACTTTTTTAATCGATTTTACTATTCATCCGATCTCATTTGAGCTCGGGCTAAGAAACTCGGCATCCACTTTGGCTTTCCTATGATGCAATCAAACATACTTCATTGCAAAATAGAACCATGTAGGATCTAAGTGGACATGCCATCGTGTTCCTACGTTTTTCATGCTCTTGGGTTTTCCAATCATGCCAATCAAAGAAGCCCTAAACATTTCATTTTTTTGTTTTAAACTTTCAAATTGCTATGTTTCAAATAAAATATGCAAAAAAATATGTATTATTTTCATGCTTTTATAATTTCAATTCTGAAATACAGATTGTCTGTGGTCTTGAATCTTATGAATGTGAGCTATATAAATTTATTGTTTCTCAAATTATATATTATGAATTCCATGATCCAGTATCAAGCCTATTGTTCACACATAGCGGTGAGAGGGAAAAAGTAGACGAATTGCCCCACTCATTTGATACGAAATCGAGAACATGAGACACCTTTACTTTATCTGACTTATGTTACACTCTTGCACTAGAACATAAAGGCGCGCGTTGCCGCACCTGCCTATCTTAAAGTTTATATTGTTGAGTCATGAGAAATTGCTTTGGGAGTAAATGAGAAAAACTTTAGGGTACGAAATACACATATTGGAATATTCAAAAATAATAATACACATTGTGGTGCATGCATCTTGAAGCTTGAAAGCTTGAAAGATAGTGCACATACAGTCATGAATTGAGGCCCAGAAATGCATGGAATTACAAGTTATCTCTCTGTCACACACATAGGTTTGCACATACAGTCATGAATTGAGGCCCTAAAATACAGTCATGAATTGATAATGCACATCTTCCTAACAAGAGCAGTGGGGAAAATCTGGAAGAAAGGGCTGCCTGTGCCGATGATTCCATTATTAGCATGACATAAACGGAAGGAACACTGAACGGATGAACTAGAAGGAGTAAAAGGGACAATCCAAATGACAATAATGCCGTCTAAGAGGCACAACAGCCGGTAGATGAGGAGATCAACTTTTTGCGGCAAGATGAAGAGATCAACTTTTGGGGCATAAGAACATACGTGAGCAAGGATGTGGACGAGAGGAACCAAAGCGGAAGGTACGCGAGAGCGCTCGCCGTTGGCGCTGAGCCTAATTGCGGAATCTGCGTATCGTGCGGGACTAGGGAGATCAGCTTAAGTTTTTCTCTTTCGATGGCATGGAGTACACACGCAACAGGTGGAAGAATCCCTTGCGGCCGTGCCTAGGCTACATAGGCTTTTGGTTGCTAATCGGCCGGTGGAACGAGGTGACCCCTGGCTCAGCTCGTGGAGCAGCGGCCCGACTGCGTGTGCTGAAGCGTCGCACGACGCGGTGAAAATGACCTCCAGCGCTCGGTGGGACGATGGGTCGATTTGGTTCGCTACTATGTTTGATCCGACGGCTGACGATATCAAAACGCTGTGGAGGCTCGTAGGTAGCTACATCTTACTGTTTAGTAATTGACAACATAGTCCATTCATGAAACTGATCAAATAACATAGTGTCAACAGCGAGAACTGAAATGGGATAACAGAGTTTGCATTTTCTTGCTGGGGGGTGGGGGGGCACATGCTCTCTTTTTTTAATCTAGTTGAAAAGTTGTCAATTTCCAATAACATCGATGTGTAAATATTAGAGTGAGCCGCGTGCTATAATTTTTGTGTGGACCAAATAATCGAATTGTGGTTTGGGTGAAAATTGATGAACTATAATAATAATATCTCACGATAAAGGTGATTGGGTTTCTTACTCTGCCACATACCCAAATGAATTGTGATATTCATGATACTCGAATTTTTAAAACGACTTTGAGTCTTGCTTGTGGGATTTTCCATTTGTCTTGGATGGGTGGAGATTGTTTTTAAAAGAGCGCATGCACCTCATAGTTTCCTAGGATAATATCGTTATTGAGATTTAGGGTCCTTAGCAACGAAAACTAAAGTACTCATTGTTTTAATGTGCTATGGAGTTAGGATTGTATGGGGGATTTTAGAGACCATCTATTTCATCTTTTGCTAAATGCAAATACAACGTATTTCTTCTCCAGCTCTAACGTGTGGTCTCGTCTTGCATGTAGATCAAACTTGAAACTTGGAACCTATCAACAAAAATCATGAATTTATCAATAAAATCTACGAATTTCTCAACATTGAGTATGTTGTTTTGTGGACAGTGAATATGTCTCAACAAGTGGCTATCTGGTTTTAGGTGTGTTGTTTGATTTAAATTAATCTACTAAACCTTGATCGTGTTTACATTTTCATAAATGTATTTGATTGAATCTCATTTCATATCAAAACATAAGTGAAGAATTGGAATCGTGAAGACTTGTTGTTCTTTAATACTTTCTTTTGCTCTTTTCGGGGAGAGGGGGTTCCAACTGCTATTAAGGTAATATGTCTTCGTTTTGCTCAATTGAACCAATCCTATATATACCTAAGAAGTACATCACCATTATCTTATTTATCTTAACATGCGGCTTGTCCACCTCATCACATATGTCTCACACATGCCACCTCCCATCTAAATGCACATGCAAACCATTCACATCATCAAGTGCATGCAATCTATCAACTTTTTTACTTTCCACCACATGCACACCCTCCACAACATCAAACACACATGCAACCATTCAACTTTCCATTTTCACTTCCTACCACATACAAGCCCTCCACATCAACAAAGAACTTGAAAACCCTCTACATCATTATTTTTTTATTTTTATGTCCGTTTCAACATTAAATAACTGAACTTGATTGTCACAATACAATATAACATGCAACCACCATCCATTAACCTCTAGGTTGAATGTGGTGCGGTATTATTCTTATATATTCTATTTTTTCATAAATTCATTGCTAAAATTCCCGCAGCAACACGCGGGGCGTTATCTACCTTTCTCAGAGTTGAAGACTTGGAAATCTCCTTATAGGCAAAGTCTTCAAGCTTGCATGTCAACGGAGATTCTTCATAAGACATGAGTTTGATTTCTTCACTGAGAAGTCAGGAAACCTATGATAAGGTTATCACATGTTCAGAAATTTTTGGGAGTTTAAATTTCCAACCGTTGCGACAGCCGGCAACAACACGTTGGTGAGCGGGTCCCGACTAATAGTCACATTGGTACTTTGGGTTGCATCCTCGACTATAGATAGCCCCTACCTCCACCATAAGTTGGTTGGATGCTCCGCGTGATTTGAGACAAGTGTTGTCTAACCAACCCGTCCTCCCGAAGAATTTGAGTGAATCCTAATTTAAGGGGAAAAAACTAGAGCCTAAACAACTAAATGCGATTGAGCATCACCGAAGAAATTGATCGTTGTTAACTAAAGACTTGTTACTATACAAGATTGTGCATCTTCTATATGGTTTAAGTGTATGTACAGAGCTTTCGGCATGTGGTATATTGAACCTAACTGCAGGAATTGACCTCCGATGAAAAAAGGGTAACCAAGCAGCTTATTGAGAACACTCATGTGAATGTCATGTTGAACCCACACGGTGGTGAGCACCACCGCACGAGGAAAAAATCCACAGGCATCTGGCAAAAATCCTTGAAAATGGCCGCAAGCATGCGGAAGGTTACGCTGTAAAGTCTTCAAGGACAACCGTGCTAACCCTTGATCTTATGACTACGAGCATTATTTTCCAGATTAGTATGTGCACAAAACCTTAAATAATTACTCTGCACATTTACCTGATTATTCTAACTCCGCTCCAAGCATTACCCAAATGCTTCACGTGTCATTCCTCAAATGATATCTATCATTGAAATGCTTGTAAGTCACTCAACAAAATGCGTGTAGTTAAGAAGAACTAATGCTTCTACAGGGCTATGTCTCATGAGGCACTAAATGGGTGATGGACAATCGATGTACCGATCACATTACCCGAAACAAAATCATGCTTGTTCATTCCACGCAAGATGCTTTAACCAAGCGAAGCATTACATTGGGTCACAGTAGGTGTCTGTCGCATCTTTATCTGCAAGCGGCCATGTGCACTTCGCATGTAGCCGGTAAGCAAATGCCACCATGAATGGGCGATATCACTAGTTAAAGGTTACCCCTTGCAAATGTCATTTTTCACCTTCTCTGGTGTTAGAAGTGGATACACTGCATCTATGTCACTTGTCGCAACTTGAGATTTTTTTCCGTTTTCCGCCTTGTTTTTTCAACATTTTTTATCTCTTAAACTATGCATCCAAATCACGAACTATTTTCACCGTTGGATTTCTTGTATCGAAATCTTCAAAACTAAATCCCACGTTAATAGGGTTTGAAGGTTTTTTTTCATGAAAAAAAAACAAGAATGAATTAAAGAAACCAAAAAAGCAAAAATTGGAAAAACTAGAACCCCGAAAAAATATTTGGAAAAAAGTTCAAAAACCGAAGAAAGGGAACCCGGAACCATTGTCATGCTTTTTTTCACTTTTTTCGAAAGTACAAGTGCTTCTCGCAGAAGCACAAGTTGTATTTTTTCATTTTCGGGGAAGCATAATTGTGCTTCTCATGAAAGCACAAACTATGTTTTTTTTCCTTTCTTAGGGAAGCCCATCATGTACCTTTTCACTTTTGGGGGAAAGCACAATTGTGTTTTTCGTGCACAACTGCGCTTCTCGTAGAAGCATACGCTGTGTTTCTCACGAAAAGTATTGCTTCCCAAGAAAAAATGTTTTTTTAAAACCTAGGGAAAACATGGCAAAAACCAGAAAACTGAAGAAAAAAACTAAAATTCGAAAAAGAGTAAAAAAGGATTTAAATAAAAAATGCAAAGGAAGCACCCAGCACGCCACAGGCGACGGTGGTGGATGCACCACTTGACGTGCTCGAGGCAAAAAAAAGGGCTCGCCACACAACTCGCATTTTTTTGAGACAATCATGCGAAGCTTTATTTAACTTGTGCCAATGTTCAAAGGTACAAAAGAAAGATTACCAGGATTGCCTAACCACACATGGCGGCCAACCCCCAAATTCAAACTATGCTTCGCTAGATTGTGAGCCTCGAAATTTGAGCTCCTAAACTCATGCACAAAGGTACATGATATAAAAGTGGAACTATGGTCTATGATTTCATGCATAATAGCTCCATAGATAGCCGGTGTTTTGTTCTTGATGTCGTCCACTACGACTTTGCAGTCTGAAGCGACATGTATCATGCGAATATTAAGATCATCGGCAAGCGCCAAAGCCTCTCTGACTGCTAATGCTTCGAGCGTTGATGGGTCATTGGTTCCCTTGATAACCAGAGCCGAAGCACCTTGAAAAATGCCAGCTTGATCTCGACAGATAGCAGCAGCAACTCCTCGGTTGGTTGCGGTCGCCGCATCCACATTGATCTTCGCATACGTGTCCGGTGGTGCAATCCAGTGGCTAGGTCTCGCCGCTTGATGTTGTTCCTAACCTGTCGGAATAATGGGCCACGGGTAGGCTAACCCGGGTCCCAGGACCTTTCAAGACATCGGGGCAGGCTGCGCCCCTCAGACCGAGTCCTAGGAGCGACTCTAAGAAAAGCCGAGTCCCAGACGACGACTCCAACATAAGCCGACTCCAAGCTGGCGACCTCCAGAGAGGCCGACTCTGGAGAGTCGGCCCATGACTCCTCCCTCATCACGAAGTACGATGCGGGGTACGGTCACGGCATGGCCGTTCCCCCCTGCTTACGAAGGGCCGGCATGGCTACAGTGAGCCGTATCGCTGGAAGATCTCCGGCGAGGCGCGGCACTGTTGCCATGCCTGCCCTGACCTCAGCCACAGTGCGCAGTACACTGTGCCGACGATGCCGGCCTGTACGACCCGAAGGCGGCGGGGCCGCCTGTCAGTGGGTGGGCCGAAGGCGGCCTGGGCGCCCCGAAGACGGACCTATGGGAGTCGGCCTCCCTGGAGTTGGCCGACTCCTCCCCAGGGCCCCACGAGCCATTAATCAGATAGGATGGGGAATGGCGACAGTGATCGCCCGATAGACGGCGGCACTGTTGCCACGACCCAATGACCGAGCCTGCGTCATCAGGAGTGCCGCTACAGTATCAAGCCTGTCCGCGGGACCCGCCAGTCGGTGGGCCCCAGAAGCCGGCGGGAAGGACGGTGGCCTGAGAGACAGACGGCTGGAACCCGCGCCCAGCCGGATTACTATTGTACCCCCAGGGGGTAGGCCTATATAAACCCCCCGCGGCACCCATGCAAAGGGTTCGGACCTGAATAGAGATAGACCATATAGCACAGGGAGGAGAGAGCTAGCCTTGCCCTCTCCTGCCTCCCGAAACAGCTCCAGGAGCACCATTGTAGTCACTTTGCCTTAGTGATCATGCGGAGACCCCGCAGAGCAGCAGTAGGGGTGTTATCTCCTAGGAGAGCCCTGAAGCTGGGTAAGTTCCGACGACGTGCATGTCTTCGCCTCATCCCGCTTCCAGGCACCGGCGACGTTCTACTCGCTCCCACCATGATAAGCCATCCTTTGGCATATGTCGTATCCAACCCCCGACATTTGGCGCCCACCGTGGGGTGAGGTGCACCGTCGTCCGGAGAGCTGCTCTGGACGGGAACCCTGTTCCTCCCCGGCGAGCACAGCCAGCCCGGCACGCCGGTTGGCGTCTGTGCTGACGTGCTGCACGGCGCTGAGATCACCTGTGCGGCCAGCTGCCTCGCCGATCTTATCGGCGAGGTTCGCCTCTCCGATGAGCCTGCGTCTGACGCAGGCACGAATGGCCCCGAGAGCCTCCTCGCGGGCCTCCTCGACCAAATCCACGTCGCCGGCGAGCCTGCCGCGGACCTGGAGTCCATAGGATCCACCGACCCGATGCTGGTCGGCTTCGACACCGCGTCGCTCGACGCGTTCCCCACCAACGTGGTGGTCTACGACGAGCCGCCCCCTTACGCGGGGAGCGGCGGAAGCACCGTCACCGAGATTCTCGTCCTCGACCACGGCGAGCGCTCCGGCGAAGGAGCGCACGACCCGCTTGATGCGGCCCTGCGAGACCTTGCAGCGCCGATTCCGGAAGACGCCGACACCGAGACGCTGGAGGCGCTCCGCCTTCAGCTCGTCGAGGGCGCGAAGAAGCTGGCAAGCATGAGGCGCTTGTCAAAAGCTTACCAACGTGAGATGGATCGTGCCGTAGGTGGCTCGCCGGCTCCAACTGGGCCTAGCCGCCTAGGCGCGGTCCGACGGCGCGGCGCGGCAATCGCCAACCTCTTCGGGGCTGATCGCCCTGTGTATGCCACGCCCGCAAAGAATATCCGTGCCGCCCAGGCGGCGGCAGACGAGCTCGACAACTTCGAAGGCGAAGAGCGCCGCGTAATGACGGAGCGAGTTCAACAGCTCCTCGACGCGGCTGCCGCGCAGAATGATGCCGGCTGCCGCACTGAGGCGCCGCAGCGCCAAAACGACGACCCACCGCCTCGCCGAGACCAAGGTGCGACGTCTCGGACGCCGACTGGCGGGGCCCGTGGGAAGAAGGACAAGGAGCCGGCTGTCAGCCACAGTCGGACTCACATCACCATCGAGCGCGACCAAGACGGCCGCCCCAAAGCGGTGGAATAGCGGGATGACTACCTGCCACCCCCTCCTCGCAGAGAAAGGCGAGTCTCCCCGCCGCCCGTGGAACATCCGACTCTCGGCGACCGCCTTGGCTGCCGAGAGGGAGTCGGAGAGAACGACGCCCGCCACCGGATCGACCGACTCCACCGATCCCTGGCGCTGGAAGAAGAAGACGAGTTGGGTCCCCCCTGCTTCGGACCCCGCATCCGAGATGAGCCCTTCCCCAAAGGGTTCACGCTCCCCCGAGACACGCCCAAAGATACCGGCACCGTGAAGCCGGAAGATTGGCTGATCGACTACTCCACAGCTGTCAACATAGCGAATGGCAACAAGCGTGTTGCCGTAAGATACGTCCCGCTCATGCTCCAGGGCTCGGCCCGGACGTGGTTGAACAGTCTGAAGCCTCGCAGCATCAACAGTTGGGTCGACTTCACCGAGGCTTTCGTCCACAACTTCACGAGCACGTACAAGCGACCTCCCAAGCCACGCCAACTCTCCTTGTGCATGCAAGGCCCTGACGAGTCTACTCGCGACTACCTCACGTGCTGGGGCGAACTCCGGAACTCCTGCGAGGGCGTGCACGAGGTGCAGGCCATCGAGTACTTTACTGCCGGGTGCAGAGAAGGCACCCTCCTCAAGCACAAGCTCCTCTGCGACGAGCCGGAGACCCTCGATGAGCTGCTGATCACAGCAGACAAGTACGCCACGGCCGACTCCTCCATGAAGGCGGAGATTCGGGTCAGCACAACTGGCAAAGTCGCCCCTCAGGCTCCAAGAACTCCGGCTGGAGACACCAGTCGGCGGCAACACCAGAATGACCAGAAGCGCAAAGCCCTGCAGCCGACTTCCAACAGTCGGCAAGTGGCAATAGCAGAGGACCAGCAGTTGGAGGGACCGCCTCCGGTGAAGCGACAGAAGGGCGGCAAGTCCAACTGGCTGCCGGCTTTCTCCTACGAGCAGACTCTAGATGGTCCCTGCAAGTTCCACAGCGGCGCGAAGCCGTCCAACCACACCACCAGGAAATGCCACTGGCTGACCAGAATCGCCAAGGGGGACGGCCTGCCCCCTCCCCCTCCTGCTGGGCCGCCTCCTCCATAGCCGCCCCAGCAGCCGACCGTCAGGCCAGTCGGCGCGATACAAGACGAGTTCCCGGATGAACACGGAGCTTATGTGGTGTTCACCAGTGTAGCGGATGACCGATGCAGCAGACGCCAACAGCAACAAGAAGTGAATGCGGTTGCATCAAGTACTCCAGAGTTCATGCATTGGTCCGAAAGGCCTATCAGTTGGAGTAGAGCTGATCACCCAGAGGTGATGCCGAGTCCAGGCTCCTACGCCTTGGTCTTAGGCACCACACTCGCCACAGATAGGCGGGCCGCTCGCTTCTCGCGGGTACTGATAGACAGAGGCAGCAGTATCAACATCCTATAGAAGGATACAATGGAGAAATTAGGAATCAAGCGAAGACAGCTTCAGAGTAGCCGGACTGTGTTCCACGGAATCGTCCCTGGCCTTTCCTGCTCGCCAATCGGCAAGATCCTGATAGATGTCCTCTTCGGAGACAAGGATCATTTCCGCCGAGAGCCAATTTGGTTTGAGGTGGTGGACCTTGAAAGCCCATATCATGCATTGCTTGGCCGACCCGCCTTGGCCAAGTTCATGGCGGTCCCCCACTACGCCTACCTCAAGATGAAGATGCCGAGTTCCAAGGGAATCCTAACCGTGTCCGGTGACTACAGGAAGTCGTCCGCTTGCGCGACCGAAAGCAGTCGGCTGGCCGAGTCCTTGGTGATCGCGGCTGAAAAATGGCTTCTTGATCGGGTCGTGGCGATGGCCGGCAAGCAGCCCGAGTTATCGCCCGACCCCAAGGAGTCGGAAGCAGAAGGATCATTCAAGCCAGCCAAAGAAACAATTAAGATACCGTTGGACCCGGAGCACCCGGAGAGGTACGCTGTCATGGGCACAGGCCTTGACAGCAAATAGGAAGGCGAGCTCGTCGATTTCCTCCGTGAGAATCGCGACATCTTTGCATGGTTTCCCAAGGACATGCCTGGTGTCCCGACAGAATTGCCGAGCACAAATTACACGTCCGATCTGATATGAAGCCCGTTAGGTAGCCCTTGCGCCACCTGTCAGAAGAAAAAAGAAGAGTTGTTGGATAAGAAATAGCTCGGCTCCTGGCAGCCGGCTTCATCATGGAAGTGTTTTTTTCAGAGTGGCTGGCAAACCCGGTACTGGTGCTGAAGAAGAACAAGCAGTGGCGGATGTGCATTGATTACACGAGCCTCAACAAAGCTTGCCCCAAGGACCCATTTGCTCTGCCGAGAATCGATGAGGTGATAGACTCCATAGCCGGATGCGAGCTGTTGAGTTTCCTAGATGCATATTCAGGATATCACCAGATCAAGCTGAACCCAGCTGACAGACTGAAGACCGCCTTTATTACGCCGTTTGGAGCCTTCTGCTACCTAACCATGACGTTCGGCTTAAGAAACGCCAGCGCCACCTTTCAGCGTTGCATGCAGAAGTGCCTCCTGAAGCAACTCAGCAGAAATGCCCACGTCTATGTGGATGATGTAGTGGTGAAGACGGAGAAGCGTGGAACCTTGCTGGAGGACCTCAAGGAAACCTTTAAGAATCTACGCCGATTCCAGATCAAGCTCAACCCAGAGAAGTGCGTTTTTGGAGTACCAGCCGGCCAGCTCCTCGGTTTCCTGGTCTCCGAACGCGGCATAGAGCGCAATCCTGTGAAGATCAAGGCCATCGAGAGGATGGAAGCACTCAGACGACTGTTAGATGTGCAGAAGTTCACCGGCTGTTTGGCATCCATCAGTTGATTCATCAGTCGGCTGGGCGAGAAGGCTCTCCCCTTGTATCAGCTCATGAAGAAGACGACCTTCTTTGAGTGGACTCCCAAGGCGGACGAGGCTTTTCTCCAACTAAAGAAGATGTTGACTACTCCCCCTGTGCTGGCGGCTCCGACTCCCAAAGAGTCCATGCTCCTATACATTGCCGCCACCAGCCGAGTAGTCAGCATTGTCATTGTAGTCGACCGCAAGGAGGAAGGCAAGGCGCTACCTGTCCAGAGACCGGTATATTACTTGAGCGAGGTACTGTCGACCTCCAAGCAGAACTACCCCCATTACCAGAAGATGTGCTACGGCGTGCATTTTGCCGCCAAGAAATTGAAGCCTTACTTCCAGGAGCATCCAATCACTGTGGTCTGGACAGCTCCACTGGCCGAGATCATTGGAAGCCGAGATGCTTCTGGCCGAGTGGCCAAATGGGCCATCGACCTGGCCCCCTACACCATCTACTACGAGCCCCGCACCGCCATCAAGTCACAAGACTGGCCGACTTCCTCGTCGACTGGGCCGAGACCCAGTATCTGCCGCCAGTGCCTGACTCCACCCATTGGCGGATGCACTTCGACGGCTCCAAGATGCGCACCGGCTTGGGAGCCGGCGTCGTCCTCACTTCCCCCAAGGGCGACAAGCTCAGATATGCGCTGCAGATCCACTTCGCCCCCTCCAACAACGTGGCCGAGTACGAGGCGCTCATCCACGGGCTCCGGCTTGCCAAAGAACTCGGCATTCCCCGGATCCTGTGTTATGGCGACTCTGACTTGGTGGTCCAGCAATCATCTGTCGATTGGGACGCCAAGGACGCAAATATGGCGAGCTACCGTTTCCTCGTCCAGCAACTAGCGGATACTTCGAGGTGTGCGAGTTCCTCCACGTGCCAAGGAACGACAACGACCAAGCAGACGCCTTGGCACGAATCGGCTCCACCCGCCCAATACCATTCGGCGTCGCCCTCCGGCGCCTCCTCAAGCCCTCTATCAAGCCGTCACCAGAATCAGATTCAATCTTTATGCCGGCTCCGCTTGAGGAAGACGGATCCGATTCCAAGAAACACACAGTCGAAGCCGGCCCGGGGACTTCAGAACCCGGCCCGGGGACTGCAGTGGCAAGATCGAAGACTCCAGAGCTCGGCCCGGGGACTGCTCCAGTCGGCCCCGGGACTTTGTCAAATTAGCAAGCGGCTGCGGACTCCAACCCGCCGCCTCCCAGCCCGGCATCCCTTGTCCAAGTCGCACTAGTGGCAATTGAAGAAATAGTAGCACCTTCATGGGCCCAGCCCATCCTCAGGTTCTTGGTAAACAGAGAGCTGCCAACTGATGAAATCTTGGCTCGACAAGTGCAACGCCGAGCAGCAGCCTACACCATAGTCAACAGAGAGCTGGTCAGGCGCAGCATTACCAGCGTCTTCCAACACTGCGTCGAGGCAGAACAAGGCCAAGCAATCCTCAGAGACATCCATGAAGGCGAGTGCGGTCACCATGCGGCCTCCAGGGCACTCGTCGCCAAAGCCTTCCGGCATGGTTTCTTCTGGCCAACCGCCCTGGAAGAGGCCAAAGAATTAGTCCAAAGGTGCAAGGGGTGCCAGATTTTCCGTTCCAAGCCACTTCAGCCAGCTTCCGCACTCAAGACTATCCCCATCGCCTGGCCCTTTGCAGTCTGGGGTCCGAACATGGTGGGACCATTCAAGATGGCACGAGGTGGCTTGACTCACCTGCTTGTCCCAGTGGACAAGTTCACCAAGTGGGTGGAGGTGAAACCCATCAAGAAGTTGAATGGTCCGACTGCAGTGACCTTCATCGCTGACATCACAACTCGGTATGGCATCCCACACAGCATCATCACCGACAATGGCACGAAGTTTGCCAAAGGCGCCTTGGCCCATTTCTGCGCGACACAGGGCATCCGACTGGACTTAGCGTCCGTTGCCCATCTGCAGTCAAATGGCCAGGTGGAGCGAGTGAACGGACTCATCTTATCCGGCATCAAGCCTCGACTCGTCGTCCCGCTGGAGCGATCTGCCGGCTGTTGGCTTGAGGAGCTGCCGGCCGTCCTCTGGAGTCTGCGCACGACTCCAAACAAGTCAACCGACTTCACACCCTTCTTCCTCGTCTATGGTGCCGAAGCCGTCATCCCAACGGACATAGAGTTCGACTCCCCGCGAGTCACCATGTACAGCGAGGAAGAAGCAGAAGAAGCACGTCAAGACGGCGTCGATCTGCTGGAAGAGGGCCGGCTGTTGGCAATCAGCCAGTCCAGCATCTACCAGCAGAGTCTGTGTCGATACTACAACAGGAAGGTCAGGCCAAGATCTTTCCAAGAAGGCGACCTTGTGCTCTGGCTGATCCAGCGAACAACCGGCCAGCACAAGCTGTCGGCACCTTGGGAAGGCCCCTTCATCATCAGCAAGGTGCTAGGAAATGACGCCTACTATCTGATCGACGCTCAGAAGCCCCAAGAGCGCAAGAGGGACGACTCCTGCAAAGAGACAGAGCGCCCGTGGAATGCAAATCTTTTTCGAAGATTTTACAGTTGATGCAGTATGTATCACACTACCCCTTTGTATTAAAGTACTAAGACTTTGGGCCCCCCGAGACGAGCTCGGGGACTGCCCCTTTTGTCATCTGTATGATAAGAATTATGCCTTCGAGAACATTACTTTCATTACAAGCCGCTTGGCACCGGGCCAGACTAGTCGGCCCGGGGACTTGCCGCCTTGCGCTATGAGGAGCTTCCCGCAGTCAGACAAGTAGTGTGCGGTGCCCAATCTGCCTCCTGGCAAAACCGTAGCTCGCAGAGTGACTGTGAGGCGAACAGGAGTGAGGAAGAACGGACGCCCACACGAAAAATGGCTAAGGACCTAAAGCACGAACATAGCGTAAGATGGCCTCCAGCAGAATGCCGACTCATGAGTAGCCGGCTCGCCGTCTTTATTAGCCCCTATCAAGGATGGCCGACTCTTGGGTAGTCGGCCCGTCGCTTTCTATCCGACTTGCTAAAGAAACTCTAAACGGCCAAGTACTTGCCTTCCCGAAGTAGCCGAGCACTTGACCCAGCGGCAGTCCGCAGAGCGGCTGTCCGACTGGCAAGGCAGCGACTAAAGGAAGGAGGCAAAGGGAAAAGCCTAAAGAGCATTAAGCAAGGAAAGATGGAAATCGGATAAATATTTACATAGGCCCTTGGCCGAATCTTCGAATAGAAGTTCAAGATACACCCAGCAGGTGGAATTGTTCGAATCTAACAAAGTTTTCAAAAAGATTACTAAGACAGACAAGCAGAGGCGAAAAAGGCAGCCTAGGAGGCGGCATCTGGGATCTGAGGATCGGAGGAGACGGCGGTGTCAGGCGCCAGGGCAGTCGGCTGGGCGGTCTCGGCTTGATCGCCTCCGGCGGCAGTCGCCTTCTATCGACGCGGCTCGTTGCTGGAGGCGCGGTCGAGCTGAGGCTGGCCGCCTGCTCCGTCTTCTGGCACCTCCGCCTCGCCTTCGTCCTCCGCCTCGTCCTCCTCCTCGGTGCTGGAGTCGATCACCTCCGCTGAGTCCTCGCCATACTCCGGGTTCATCCCGAACCACTCTGGCGGCACTTCCTCGCCGCCTTCAACCCGCTCGGGGACGAAGACACTGGTGTCCGTGTACTCGGCGATGGCCGCAGCACGCTCGATAAGGGCGCCTTCCACGGCCTCCAGCTCGGCCTGGGCTTCTGACCGGAACGCGGCCAGACGGTCCAGGTCCAGCCCTGGATACCACGCCTTGACGAACTCCAAGGCCCGGCGCGCTCCGGCCCGGGCCGAGGAGCCCTTCCAGGCCTCAAGACGGCCGGCAGCGACCTCTAGCCAGTCGGCAGTTCGGCTAGCGGTGCGTAGAGCCCGCGTGCCTGGCCACAGGGCGGCAACCGCCTAGGCGCCGGCACGCTGAAGACGGTGCATCAGCCGGTGAGCCGGACGAAGACGGGCTTCAGTGCTCAGGAGCTGCTCATCGACGGTCGGGGGGCATTAGCGGTGATCTCCTCACCGTTTGCCCTTCGCGCCTCACGAGCAGCCTCGATGGACAGAGGGACCGCCTGCGAGTGACCAGGGAAGAAGTCTGCCAAGACAAAAAAGAAGCAAGTCGCAAAATCAGAAGTTGGCCTGACACATAGTCGGAAGCCCGAAGAAACGAAAGAAACTGACCATCAACGATATCCTCGATCTCGTGGAAGCCGGAGGTCAGCATTGCCTCCTTGTCAGTCCAAGAGGAGGGCTCGCTCTTGAACTCGGCCAGGAGAGCAGCCTCCTTCTTCTCGGCCTCGTCCTGCGCCTTCTTGAGCAGCTCCTTCTGCTCGGCCAGCTGCGCTGCCAGCAGGTCGCGCTCCGCGGCAAGCTTGTCGCACTCCTCCTCCTTGGCACGACTGGCGGTATTGGCCTCGCCCAGCTGCTCCTGAAGAGCGGCGTTGGCGCCTGAAGAACGAAAGAAGAGACAAATAAGTCGTCAGCAAAGAAGATCGTCGGGAAGATCCCGCCCGACTGCTCAGCAGTCGGCCCGAATCTCGGGGACTACAGCCCGCGGGTGCGCCAGCGCGCCCCCGCGAAGAAGAAGAACTTACTCCGGCTTCCCGACAAGTCGGCAGCCCGCTTGCTCAACTCCTCCACATTGCGGTTGAAGGCAGTGGCGCGGAGGTTGTGATACTCCTGCAATAAGTCATTGAAGACAAAGTTAGTATTTGGAACTCGCCAGAGGGAGTTCCGAACCGCCTGCTCAGCAGCCGGCCCAGAACTCGGGGACTACACCCAGTGGGTGCGCTGGTGCGCCCCCACAGAGAAAAAACAAGAATCAAAAAGGAAAAGAAACTTACTCGGACGGTCGTTCGTGCGGCCAGATGCGCTCTGGTGCACGCTTGAAGGGCATCGCCTTCGGCCCGCAGCTTCGCCTGGACTTCCAGAAGCAGTTGATTTAGCGGCCCGGTGCCGCCTCCGCGCAACCACCCGGTGGGCGCGGCACTTGTGGCCTCGGCGTCTAGGGTTGCCGAGCTGGCAGCGCCGGTCTCCCGAGGTCGTGGCGCCGAGGTCGCCCTCTCAAGACGGCGGCGCACCGGCGAGGCGACTTGGAGAAGCAGCTGCGCCTCGGCCTCGTCCATGACCGGCGGCTCCGATGGATCCACCGGCTGCTTGCCGTGTGGTCTTCCAGACGGCGGTGGAGGCGGCGGTGGCGGCACGAGAGTGTCCGACATAGAAGCCTCACCGCCCTCCTTCTCCACGACGGGGTTCTCGGTGCCGGATTCTCCGGTCTGCCCCGTGAACTCCGGAGGCGGCGGTGCAGACGACAGTGGGGGCACGAGCATCGCCGATCGGCAACGTGCGACCTCCTCAGCACGCCGTATCGCCGCAAGGGCGGCTTCAGCGTCCTCCAGCTTCTTTTGGTCGGAGGCGGCCGCCCTGTCGGCCTCCGCCTTCTCCAGACGTTCGGCCTCCTCCTCCTCGTGCTTCTCCCGCGCATTTCGCTCCGTCGCCTCTCGGAGGTCGGCGGCGGGGTCGGCCCGCCGAGTATTGGTGGACGTCTCTTCCTACCCCATGACGGAGGGGACGGCGACTCTCTCAAGGGAAAGAGGGGCCCTGAAGAAGAACGGAGGGAGCATAAAAGAAAACTCGGACAAGATTCAACGAAGGAAATAAAAAAGCGTAAAGACCTACGCAGAGACTAACGGCGGCCATCTCACTTCCCTTCGGAAGCAGTTGGCCTTCGCGGCCGCCTCCTCCCGTCTAGTCGCGGCGGCCGCCCCCTTTATCTTCTTCAACTTGCCGCCAGGCGCACTCGGCCCGACGTGAGGCCTCTTCAAACCGCCTTGGCCGGCGGAGGAACCGACCTTCGGCTGGTGGCGCGGGGTGTCGTGGATCTGTAGCCTGACAGTAGAGTGGGGGGTAGGTATGGAGAGGCAAGGTCCTAGCTATGGAGAGGTTGTTGGCACAAGGGATGTACGAGTTCAGGCCCTTCTCGGAAGAAGTAATAGCCCTACGTCTCGGAGCCCGGAGGCGGTCGAGTGGATTATGAGTATGTGAATTACAAGATGCCGAACCCTTCTACCTGTGGAGGGGGGTGGCTTATATAGAGTGCGCCAGGACCCCAGCCAGCCCACGTAGGAGAGGGTTTAAGGGGAGTTAAGTCTGGGGCGTTACTGGTAACGCCCCACATAAAGTGCCTTTATTATCATAAAGTCTACTTGATTACAGGCCGTTGCAATGCAGAGTGCCTCTTGACCTCCTGGTGGTCGAGTGAATCTTCGTGGTCGAGTCCTTCAGGCCAGTCGAGTGAGTCCTCGTTGGTCGACTGGAAGGCGACCTCTTCTAAGGATGTCCTGGGGTAAGTTACTTGGATCAGGTCCATGACCCTACCCTAGGTACATAACCCCATCATTAGCCCCCGAATGGATTGAGGCTTCGAGTGAAGAAGGAGTTGATGTCGTTTCCGATTAACCTTTGCGCTCTGGTTGTGCGCTGTTCTGGACCAAAGAACCTCTTCGTCGACAGTGAGCAACTTGTCTTCAGTCAACTTGATCCATTCTCTTCTTTTGTCGAGTGATATTTCGGGCTTCGACGATTCCCGAGCGACGGATCGTAGGAAACTCCGCGTCTGACAGACTGATCTGCCGTTCGCGGATTCCGCGGGATGCGAAATTTGGGGACGCGCGTGAAGTGGAGCGGACCGCGGCGTTCGGATGGGACGGGACATAGACGCCTCGATCTCCGCACCGCTTTTTTCGCCACGTATCCCGTCTGCATAACTGTTCCTGATATGATTAGATCGACCGGGTCCACCTGTCATCCACTCGGAAGGGACCTTATAAATGCGCCCGGCGAGGATTTCTGTGCTGCGCCTCAGCATTCTTTCTCTGTCTCAGCTCCCTTCGTCCCCCCCAGCGCGCTCGCTCTCGCCCCTGCACAGCTTCCCTTCGCGCATCTCGCCGGCAACCATGGCCAAGGAGAAGACGGCGGCGCTGGAACGTGCGAAGAAGGCGTCGGCGCCCGAGAAGGCAAAGGGGAGATCCACCAGCCGCGGCGGGTCCTCGTCCAGATCCCGCCTGCCGAAGGGCTGGGTCCAAGGAGACTGGATCCAGTCGACCATCACAGAGAATGACCTCCTCGACATGGCCAACGAGGGCTTGATCCCTCATGGAGCTGCGAGGCTTCCGGGGAAGGAGTGGCAGCCCCAGCCAGAAGAGGGTGAGTGTGTGCTCTTGGCCACCCATGTTGATCATGGATTTTCCTTGCCGCCGAGTGTTTTCTTCCGTGGCTTCTTGAAGTTCTTTGGAGCGCAGCTCCACCACTTTACCCCAAACTCCATTGCCTATCTTGCTGCGTTCGTGTCCATGTGTGAGGGTTTCCTGGGCTGTAGACCGCACTGGGGTTTGTTCAAGCATATATTCACGTGTCGTTCTCAGACCGTGAAGAAGGCGAGCCCAGGCGATGAAAAGACCCGATTCGTCCAAATGTGCGGGGGTCTGGGCATCCAGGTGAGGAACAAGAGCACCTTCCCGCCCATGACCTTTCCCGAGTCCGTAAGAGGTTGGCAGTCGACTTGGTTCTACTGCCAGGTCCAGTCGACGCCAGGGCAGTCGAGTGGACTCCCTCCGTTTACCATGGGTCGAGTGAACAAGCCCTCCCCTCTGAAGTTGATCCCGGAGGAGAAAACTGACGTGAAGATGTTGATGGAGCGCGTGGTGCAGTTGGTCCGGGAGGGAGTGACGGGTATGGATCTCCTGGAGGTCTTCCTCAGGCGTCGCATCCAGCCCCTTCAGTTCCGGAGTCACTGCATGTGGTTGTACTGTGGGACTGAAGACGAGACTCGAGTCCATCCAGAAGCAGTCGACAATGTCACTCTGGAGAGATGGATCGTAGCCGTTACCGGAAATAAGGATAACCCACGCGGAGCCAGAAGGATCCCTCCACTCGACCACAACAGCGAACCAAACAAGGTACACTTGCTCTGCTCTCTACTGTATTCTTGTCACATTCATTTCTGTTTATCCTGTCGATTGGTCAACTGATCCTTGTCTTGATATCTGCTAGGCTCTCACCGAGCTATACTCGATGCCCAATGGGGCACAAGCTCCGACTGAGGAGGGTGAGGCGAGTGGAGGCGAGAGCCAGGGAGAGGAGGAATGGGACTCGGACGTTGCAGAGGATGACGACGACGATGGTGATGACGACGGTGATGAAGACGACGGTGATGAAGATAACGCTGAAGACGAGGAAGAGGAGGAGGAGGTCGTGCCACCGCGCTCGGAGAGGCGGTCGAAGCTTGTCCACGACCCTTCGACTGAACATGGCAAGGGGGTTGCGACTGCTGCACAGTCGACCAAGCGCCCTCGAACCACCTCTCCAGCGCCGACTGAAAAGGCGCCGAAGCAGCCTAGGGCGGCTCCGTCAAAGCCGACCAAGCTCCTGCCGAAGATGAAGGTGTCTATCCCCACCATATCAGGGTAATCGCGCTGCTTAAGTCTTCTTATTTTGTGTGAACTTTATCTCTGGTCGACGCTGAAGTTTAGTCGACTGATCTTTCAGAGTTGCAGTGCTGCTACTTCTGAAACCTCAGCCCGGGCTGATGACCACGAGATGGAGGACGCAGCAACTTCGAACCCAGGTACTGTGCACTTAACGTCATTTTTAGTCGACTGATTCGCGATTTCTGATCCTGATTCTTCTTCGTAGCTCCACCCAATACTGTTATCAATCTCCCTGATGACGATGAAGATGAAGAACCACTGACGCGCAGGAGGAGCAGGAAAGCATCCGCCAGTAAGGTGCCCCAGGATGTGACGGCGCCTGAGATTCTGATTGCGGAGGAAGAGAACACCACTCGACACACGGTGTCCTTCGCAGATCCATTGACGAGTGCTCAGCAGCCCTCCCTCTTCACAATGCACCACGTCCCGGAGGACCAAGCTGGCGCGGCGAAGGAAGCGATACGCCAGGCGGGCATCATGATGGAGCAGTTGAAGACCATCCAGGATGCGAGCCAGGCAGCTTATGACGCCAGCTCTGCCCTCCAAAGCAATGTCCAGGTCAGTCGACCACCGTTTGCTTTGTTGGATATGCTACCAAAAACTTCTTCTTTCCGGAATTTATAGTAGTCACCCACTGGGTGTGTCTAATAAACTCCGTGTTAGCGGGGGCACGCTGAGTGCACCCGCTGGGTGTAGTCCCCAAGGCTAAGGTCGACTGCTGGCAGTCGGCCTTAGGCTTTACGATGTCAATCTTTCTGTCAGTCGACTATGTCGACTGGATTTCACGAACCGGTGGGGGCACGCTGAGTGCACCCACTGGGTGTAGTCCCCGAGACTGTGGTCGATTGCTTGTAGTTGATTACAGTCTTAAAGAACACATCTCGTTTTTTTTTGAGGTCGACTGGTCGACTTTGTCTTCAACAGGATTAGTGGGGGCACGCTGAGTGCACCCACTGGGTGTAGTCCCCGAGACTACAGTCGAATGCTTGTATTCGGCTGTAGTCTTAGAAACGTTTGTTTTTTCCTTTTTCACTCGGAAGTGAATTACATTTGACATTTAGTCGATTGGTTCTTCGCAGAACTCTTGTGATCTTGTGGCTCGCTACTCTGAGCTGGAAAACAAGCACACTCAAGTCGAGCTGAGCCTGAAGCTGGTTCAGGAGAAGCTGACAAAGGTAAAGGAGGAGACCGAAGGTATGTTTGGTGAGACCCTGACGACTGCTTTTCCCCTTGCTTGTTTCAAAATCTGATCTTGTTGTAACTTGCAGGTAAGGTAAGGGAGGCCCAACAGAAGAAAGACCTTGAGCTAGCTGAGAAGATCAAGCTTGCTGACGAGAAGTTAGCTTCAGTCACCAAGCTTGAACAAGACAATACCAATCTGAAAGCTGCTCTTGGGATCGCCAACAAGGAGGTCAGTCGACTGAAAACTGATAAAGCTGCCCTGACCGACCAAGTCAGCAAATTGACTGGGAAGAAAACTGATCTGGAGGCCTTCCTGAGTGGTCTTGCCAAGAAGCTGTTTCTTAGGCTTGAAGGTAAACCTCTATGCTTGGCAGACATTTCCAATTGTGATTTTTCCATCCGACCATCTCCTTGACTTAGTGATCATCCTTGCAGAATTTTGTCAAAACTTTGAAGAAGAAACCAGCCGACTGGAGCCAAACCTCGACCCCGTCAATTCTCCGGTGAACGACGAAGTTGCCATGGATGTTTTCCGACTGGAGTCTCGTATTGCAGCTGTCGTGGACTATCTCGCAAGGCTGAAGGCCGCCACATCTCGCATCGACTCGACGCTCTGGCCTAAGGAGACGCTTCAGAATGACCTTGAGTCGCTGATGGCTCGCTTGAACACGATCCCTGGTCGAGTGCAGGAATGGAAGAAGTCCTCGGCTCGGTGTGGTGCAGATGTTGCTCTGTGTCTGGCCCGAGTCCACTGTAAAGATGCGCGAGAAGAGAAGCTGGCGGCACTTCGGGTGGCCAACACCAAGAAACACGACTTCAGGTCCTTTATGGAAACTTTCCTTGCAGCTGCCACTCGGATCGCCGACGGAATTGACCTTGATGAATTTGTTGCACCTTCCAGCCCTCCACAGGAGGGGTAAAAAACTTCTTCTGTCTCGACGCTTTAAATTTGCCTCGGTATGCCGAGCGGAATTGTAACCGATAAACCTTAACAGGCTTAACGCCTGAGCACTCTTGGTTCCTTTAGATATCGATCCAAACTTGAATTTGGTGCTTGAATATGATTGCCTTTGGATCGAAATGTATTTGGCGCCTTTACTGCAGTCGACTTATTCTTTAGTCCACTTAGGCGAGCACCGGGCTGCGGCTAAGCCTCCGAGTGGAAGCCCGGCTTACCACTCGGTAGGATTTCTATAACTTAGGCGAGCACTGGGCCGCAGCTAAGCCCCCGAGTGAGAGGGTTGCTCTTCACTCGGTAAGATTTTTATAACTTAGGCGAGTGCTTGGACTGCAGCTAAGCCTCCGAGTGAGAGGGTTGCTCTTCACTCGGTAGGATTTTTATAACTTAGGCGAGCACAGAGCTGCAGCTAAGCCCCCGAGTGAGAGGGTTGCTCTTCACTCGGTAGGATTTTTATAACTTAGGCGAGCACAGAGCTGCAGCTAAGCCC